>NW_026712435.1:1085269-1260269 GCF_030504385.1 Musca domestica
CCTTCCAAAAACTAATCACGTTTTGCATAACCATCATATGATTTAAGGAACCGACAATTTGTTTAATCGTCCTTGAATTATACTATGATGAAAGATATTGACATTATAGTCTCCAACGCGCAATTTCAATAACAAATATTACATATTACTTTAAAAACAAGTAAAAAATTAAGTTCGGCCGGGCAGAACTATTATTATCATCCACCTTAGGGTAAAGAAAACTTTTTGATATAAAAGTATCTGAATTCAGGCGTGTTTCACTTTAAACTTCATATACCAGAAAGACTGTTTGGATAATGCAGTTAACTTATCAAAAAACCATAAAGTGAATGAGGCCGTTATATGGGGCCATACCAAAACGGGAACCTCTGTGGACAATTTTATACTTCAAGGATTGTCATCTATCAAACCTTCTAAAATACCAAATTTGAAACAATTGTGTGCGTAAATGGGACTAGGATTATCAACATACCCAACATCGGTAGGTATCGTTATATGTGTTAGCCAAATCCGAGGAGAAATGTGGCAAAAATCATCAAAATACCGAATTTCGAGAGATACCGTTATATGGGGACTATACAAAATCGTGGACCGATAGATCTTATTTTCAATATCAACCATTCTATACACAATACAAATTGTTCTGCTAAATTTTTATGCTCTACGTTAAATAATGTAGGCTGTAGCGTAATTTAAACAAACAGACATACAGATGGACAACTTGAATTAGAGTTTTATGCTGATTATGAATAAATAAACATATATATATATATATATATATATATATATATATATATATATATATATATATATATAAATATATAATAAGCATTAAAGACTAAAATTACGGGCCGGCAACGCGGACCTGGCCAGCTAGTATTTATATAAAAAAGGTTTATCGGGACAAGAAATTCATAAGAATATGGTGAATGTGTTACGTGAAAGTGCTCCTACATATTCAATAGTATAAAATTGGTTTGCTGAATTTGAACGTGGTCGTACAAGCATTGAAGATGAACCACGTAGTGTACGTCCAAAACAGCAACAACAACAGAAATTGTAACCAAAGTGTATATGTGGTAAAAGTCCGTGAAATTGCTTATGTCATGGGCATCTCAAATGATCGAGTCCATTTAATTTTGCATGAAGAATTACAAATGGAAATACTTTCTGCAAGATGGTTGCCGCATTTGTTAACAGTCGATCAAACATTCGATTCAAACATTCTCAAGCTTGATTGGATGGTTTTAAGCGAAATAAAATGGATGGAGCGTCGTTTCATAACTGTTGATGAGACATGGATGCACCACTATATTCCAGAGACAAAAGAACAATCCAAACAATGGACTGAAGGCAAAAACAATTCAATCAGCTGGTAAGGTTTTGACAATAAAATCAGCTGGTAAGGTTTTGACAATAAAATCAGCTGGTAAGGTAATGACAACAAAAGGTAAATTCAGAGTACTATTGCAACCTTTTGGATCAATTAAATCTATTCAAGAAAAACGTTCTGGTATACAACAAAAAAAAAAAATGTTTTTATTCAAAATAACGCACCAGCACACAAGAGTGTTTTAACAATGGCTAAAATCAACGAATTAAAGTCCGAGTTGCTTGACCACCCATTTAGCTCCCAGTGACTTTTACTTGTTCCCAAATCTAACAAGTTAAAAAGCAGTAAGTTCGTCCGGTCTTAACTTTGAATACCCTCCACCATTTGGAAGAAACTAGAAAAAAAAATCCATTAAAAAAAATCTGTTAAAATTTTAAATATAGCCGTTATATTGGTGTCTATACGACGTGGACCTACATGGACATTGTTTGTCATAAGTCATTACCATATTCAAATTCGAAACTTGAAATAAACGGTGAATAATGTAGCTAAAATCATCAAAATATCGTATATATGGAGGTAGCGTTATATCGGAGCTGTGCGAAGACCTGAACCAGCATAGACAATTTTCTGTCATAGGCTGTAGCATCCATGACGAACTTCAAATACGCGTCTCAAACAATTTCGGTGGGTATTGTACCTAAACTCGTCATCGGCCTATACGAAGACCATTACGAACATCAAATACCAAATTTTAAACAATTCCGGTTAATAATGTCGCTAAAATCATGAAAATACCGAATATAGGGAGGTACCATTATATGGGGGCTATACGAAGACCTCGACCTGCACAGACAATTTTCTGTCTTAGGCTGTAGTATTCATTACGAACTCCAAATACCAAATTTTAAACAATTCCGGTTAATAATGTCGCTAAAATCATCAAAATACCGAATATAGGGAGGTACCGTTATATGGGGGCTATACGCAGACGTGGACCTGCACAGACAGTTTTCAGTCTTAGGCTGTAGTATTCATTTCGAACTAAAAATACTAAATTTGAAACAACTCCGGTGAATAATGTCGCTAAAATCATCAAAATACCGAATATCGGAGGTACCCTTATATCGGGGCTATATGAAAACGTGGACCTACATGGCCCATTTACGAACTTAACCTTCCTACTGAAAAAAATAAACATATGTGCAAAATTTTAGCCTTCTATCTCAATTCGTTCGAAAGATAGCGTGATTATAACAGACAGGTAAATCGACTTAGAATTTTACGCTGATCAGGAATATACATACTTTATTGGGTCTGACATGAGTATTTCGAGAAGTTACAAACGGAATGACAAAATGTATGTACCCTCCATTGAATGGAGGTGTAAATGAAAATGCAATTGCAGTTGTAAACCACTATTTTAAAGACCTTGAGGAAAAACTATTTTAATCAAGCGATAGAATTGCTAGAAAAGCGTTTGACTAATTGTATTGATGTTTCAGGACATTAAATTGAAAAATAAAATTATTTTTGAAAAACTAAATATTTTCTTGCATTGATAGGCTGAGAAGTTTCCGAACCGTCCTCGTAATATTCATGACATTCAGTTAATCATATAGAGTAAAGAAAGCTGCTAAATATAAACAAAGAATCATGTCGACAAAAAATCAGATGTACCAAACTTTTCTGAGCGCTCCTTCTACTTTAGCATTTTGTGAACTCTTCACAAAATCACAAATGTCAACATTTCTCACTCTTAAAATTTAATTATCAAATAATGGTACACATTTTATCAAGGAAAATATTGGAACTTGTGGAATTTAAGACTAACTGCATTCTCCAACCGATGTCATTGGTATTTGCAATTTTCAGTGGAACACGTTCGGTGTTGCGGTTCTAAAGGCGGCGTTCTGGCAGGACTGAATATACTACGACGATGAAGACGTGGAAGACGAAGATGATGTGTCACTGGGGTCTGGGGTCAGGAAACAATGTAGAATCTAACGCTATATTCTTGTATCCGGTTTAAGAAGTTACCACACTTCTGAGGGCTTGAAATTTTTACCAAGGTAACTCGGTTTTCCTTAAACTTTTATATATAACTTCTTCAAGCACTTCGGCGTTGTACTTGACTTATGTCGCAGTTTCATGATTCACAAACAAGTTAAAATGGATGTCTTTCACATTTCATCTCAATTTTTTCACTGATGCCATATTGTGCAGGGCGCAGTTTGTCCTAAACTTTCAAATTGAAGTAGTGTGCAATCTGTGAATAAAATAATATAATATATTATTGATAAATGGTTAATCAAATAATTTGATAAGTTACTTTGTATAATAGTCTAAAATAATATCCTATATTTTTAGCGGTTACTTTCGGTTATGTTAATTTTGTTTGGTAGCATTTGTCGTTTTCAGAAGAATGAAAGATGAAAAATATGTGTCATTGATACTTTGAAGGATGCAATTCACACTACTAAAAAAGTCACATTATCAGTATCCGGAACTACTAGCGATGGTTGCTACTTTTTCTAAAAAAAAAAAATATTCAGTTTGTATCGCAGTACATCTCTCAAAATCGTCGGGTATTTTTGAAATAATTTTAAAAATCGAGTACTATACTTTAAAAAAAAAAAAACGTTATTTATTAAAAAATCTCTTAAAAAGTTTCACAAAAGTAATTTTTCAACAAAAATGTAAGTTTTCTATGAGAAAAATAAATAACACAGGCGTTCAATAGGTTAAATAAAATAAAAATAATTAGAATTATCCATTTAAAGCTTTCTTATCCAAATTATGAATAAACATGCAATAAAGCATGGACTTTATTTTCAGCGCTCTCTGTTCTCATTTTCAACGAAGTCTATTTTTGTTTGCAATCGCCTTCCTAAATTCGGCACTTACTGCTGCACGAGCATCGCCCGACTTTACTGGATTTTTGTGCGCCTTAAGCTGAAGACCTTCTGCTAAAGTATCCTTCGTCCAGATGATTCTGTTGCTTGAATTGATGATTATGCAAGATGGGTCTGGTTGCTTAATGTGACTGCTTGATGTAGGGTTTAAAATTGTAGCGATTAAAATTCCTTACCACAGATGAAGAAAACTCAAAATTTTTAAGTGAATCACGTCGAGGACACAAAATATATTTAATAATTACCAAGTTTAATGGATATACACAACAATTGAATTATGTTATCCTTATAGTTTTGTATTAAGATTCGCAGCTGCATGGAGTCGGCAGCTGTATAGATCGGAGACTTTTCATCCTAATATAAATAAAGTATTGGCGATTTGAAGAGTGGATCGCATAGCCAGGAAAAACATATAGATGATGATGGGATCTGGTCATATGGTTTACACTAGTCAGGACCACTGTTATCCCATCAATAGAGAGCACAACAGGCTGAATTTCAGGCTTGGTGTATGTTCATAAGAACTTGTGGCGCCTCTCTTTTCAGCATAACCTATAGACTCACAGGAACTGATCCAAAATTTACGTTAAGCATTCTTTACTAATTTCTAGACCTTTTTACATATTCACTATAAATCAGAAAGACCTATACTTTTTCAAAAATATTGGCTAGTATCTGAAGCCTGTCTAACAATCCATCCATGTCTCTTAAGATAAATTAATGAAATAACTTGTGATACTCCCAAGACAATTGGAATAGAAATTTCCTTATCTATTAGTCCACATTTCCTTATGTATTGTCTGTTTTGACAGAGATGATGCAAGTTGTTAACCTGTCGAGTTTATCTATTTTGAAGTTCCCTAGAGACATGTCCTAACCAAATCACCAGTATTGTAATATTCATGACTCCAAATGAGCAGAATACAACAACGACAACAAATGACCCAAATGACATTATGATGTGCTCACTAAAACAATTATAATGTTTCAATTTTTTACACATCAGTGGTGCCAAACGATGAGACCGTAGTTTAATGTTTCGAGATCTCAGTGGGTATTTGCTATAACATCTTTATATCGGTAATACTCAAGTCTACGCTTTTTAAGGTCCTTAGAATAAATATACATTGATAGGGAGTATATATTTTCGGTATTTTGGTGGTTTCTGTCTACAGATTGACTATAATTTCGAGCCATAGCCATAGTTTGGTATATATATATATATATATATATATATATATATATATATATATATATATATATATATATATATATATATATATATATATATATATATATATATATATATATATATATATATATATAAAGACCGCTGATCTGGTTTTAACGATTCAGAAAAATTCGAAATTGTCCCTTGGCAGAAAAGGATAGGATCAGGCTTTTCAAAATACTTACATCTATTATCATTTTTGCCAAATGTGTCACTTATATGAACCAGATCCGTGAATTATTATGGCTTAAAAATAAAAATTAAACACTGAAAGTACGGACCGGGCCAGTTAATAAATAAATAATAAAATGTCGAATCCTGCACTGAACTGTTCTATTAGTTTTCCGTCTTGGGACAAGACTGCACCTAAACCAGCAGACGAGGCGTCCGTTGTCAAATCAAACGGTTTTTTGTAATCTGGGTAATGTAAAATCACATCTTCAGACGCAAGTATTTCCTTAAGTTTTTCGAACGTCTGGAGTTGCTTCTCATTACGATTTATTTTTATTATTTTTTCGATTGGGAAGCACTAATTTTGCCATTTTCGCCCTTTAAAATATTGGTTAGTGGCTTGGTAATAGACGCAAAATCTTTAATAAATCATCTGTAGTAGCTTGCCAATGCCAGAAACGACCTTTCATTAATAATTGTTGCAGGATTCATTTTTATGCCATTTATAGAAACTATAAAGCCAAGATATTCAACGCCTTCTTGAAAAAAATGTGATTTCTCCCTGGAAATTCTCATATTGGCAGCATATAATTTGTCCATTTGTCCCATTCAATATGCTTGACGTGATCTTTCTCTGTTCAGAGAAAATTATGACATCTTCAACATAAACATAACATGATTTCCCAATTTGCTCCCTCATGACATCATCAATGGGCCTTTGGAAAATACTGTGGGCATTCTTAAGGCCGATCGAAAATTTCCTTTTTCGATCGAAAATGCCGTTTTTCCTGATCTTGTTCAGATAGTGTTAATTGGTGAAAGCCTGACTTGAGTTAAGGCCTCGTAAAAAATCTCGCTCTACCAAGATTTGAGAGAATAACGGTTATTTCAGGTATTGGGTATTTATCATCGATAGTGACCCCGTTTAATTTCCTGAAATCTATCACTAATCGTTTTTGGGTTTTATCAACAACCCAAACGGGATTGTTATAGGGTTAACTAGAAGGCCGTATTATGCCATTCTGCAGAAGGTCTTTAATTTCTTTGTTAACGAAGTCAGCTACACCCATGGAATATGGGTATAGTCTTGAGTATATGGGAACACTACTATTGGTGCGAATAGTAAGTTATAGTAATTTTCTTATCATTTCCCTAAATTTTCCTGCGATAGATGGGGGCATTTTTATGTCCCCCACTTGCGTAAAATTTACATTTACGCATTTTAAAAATTGGATATTCTCGATGCCAGCTATAGTTTTCAATATCCTACTCTCGAAATTCAATGTTGCACCTGTCTGGGTTAACAGGTTAAGGCCAATGATACCGTCAAATGTTGAGGATAAAAAAGGACTATTGGTGTTGCAAATATTCAACGTGCACTTTTTTTAATTGCTGTGAAGCCGTGAATTGACTCCGCCCAAATGGGTTGCTTACTGTAACTACATCTTTTAAACCTTTTATAGGTTAAATATAAGTCTTCCAAGCACCCGTATCTAGAAGTAGTTAAATGATTTTCCCTGCCACTTCATTTTCCCTGGTTCATTTTTATTCTTGTTACTATCTTTGCGAGATTTTGCAAAGCTTGAGGCAAATTGATATCTTTCCCGATTTGATTCGACCTCTTGGGCAAACGCCAAGGCTGATGGTAAATCAGACGGGCGGGCAGAAAAAATTACGTTACTTAAACCTTTTTTGATGCCGGAGATGAAAACGCGTAACGCATCCATCCGGTATTTTTCGTTCATAGAATTTGCAACAGCCCCTTCTTTTTTATTTCTTCTTCTACTTTTATTTATAAGTAGAGTCAATTTTTTCTCTACTCCGTAGTAGAATTCTGATAGTTTCAAACTACCCTAATAACTCTTGTTCAATTAAGTAAATCGGACGTTTGTCCGAGTACTTGAAATCCAAGCGGGCAATTATGGCTTTAAAGTTTAAAACGGTATTAAAAGATTACAATACCATATCGGCTGAACCTTTTATCTTATTTCGAATGATTGCCATCCTGGTAGTGTTTAGAACTGCCGTTGTATGGCTCAAATACCTTGTAGACTGTGTGGACAGACTGGCGCCATGAAACATACAATTCATGTTTGCCTTCGAATTCAGGTAGGGATTTCACGACGTCTAAGGACTCATCGCACCGTCTAAGGACTCAGGGGCCGATATATCAGAAATTTGTTTTTCAAACTGGTCTCTTTGGACCCGCAAGGCTGCCGAGTTGGTAGAGTCAACGAGCGTGCGTATGCTTTCTGCGGTCGTAACCATTATGTTATTATTGATAGGCTTTCTGTCCACAGGCTCAATAAATTTGTTAAAAGTTCAACTTCCTGGTCTTAATCTCGATTATTCATTAACAACAACCCAAGCAGAATCAGATTATAATTACGTTAGTGATCGATTTTGTAGCTTTGTGCGCTCAATTAATGTTATAATTTAGCCAAACAGAACGAATAAATGCCACTAACTTAAAGATTTTTTTCGTAGAAATAATCCTACAATTCCTACACTCTTATTATTACTGGTATCTCCGTTGGATTTTTTCTGCTGTTGTTAATGTGCTGTTATTTCGTCTAATCCTTTGCATCCCAGACTATATCGAAGCCTGGTGTCTCTTTTTCACAATTCTTCTCCTTACATCCCAGACTATTTCGAAGCGTGATGACACCTTTTGTTTTAATAATTTGTGGGCAGGAAGTGTTTATTGTTGTTATATATATATATATATATATATATATATATATATATATATATATATATATATATATATATATATATATAAAGGGCGCAACCTCTTTAGACTTGTAACAGGCAATCATTTTAACTGGCAAGGTAACGAGTACAGCAGCGTGTGTTTAATAGGTGCACTTTAAGTTTGTATTGAGCAGGGGAGCTTACTGGATCCACTGGTACTCCAGAGTACTCTCTATGTTTATAAGTGGTAGAGATTCCCTCTCATTTTCGTATCTTTAAGGCTATTTTAACTTCGCGGTTTTGTGTCTTTACGTCAACTACACGAACGGCTTCATCGTTACCCTTGCATGTTCCGGTTATTCTGCCTGGGGGCCACAGCATTGCAAGCATGTTGTCTTCTTTAATGATGACCAATTGACCTAACTCATCGTTAGCTTACGGTGTTCTCCATTTTCTTCTTTCTTGAAGAGTACTTAAGTATTCACTATTGGTCTAGTCTCCAGAACTCATGCCTAATTTCCACAATGATACGTGTCATAGCTTCTCCCTTGATGATCCAATATTTCTGTCTTGAGGTTACGAGGTTGTGAGCACCAGTTCTTATTTTCCAAAATAAGATTTAGCTCCATGGGGGCCAATACTTCTGTCGAGCTTTCATGCTCGCGTCTATTTATCCTTTCGACAAATCGCAGGACATAACCGACAATTTGTTCTAGTCGACTAGAACCCTATGGTTGATCCCATAGATGATATCCTGTAACCCACTCCTTGAAGTAATTGCTGACACTGTAGATTTCGTCTTAAATTCAAGATTAGTTCGATTTTCTCCATTTTTTGAGAAATGTTTCGGCCTGGGAGATTCATAACCGTGTAGAAATGTGGTCCATAAAACCACATCAAAAATACTGACAGCCGATTCGTTTTCATGCCACTGGAAATCTGCTGAAATTGTATTTTTTTATACCCTCCAACTTGGAAAGGAGGGTATATTAACTTTGTCATTCCGTTTGTAACATTCCTATATATTCGTCGTAGACCCCATAGGGTATATATTCATAATCAACATTAAATTCTAAGTCGACTGAACGATGTCCGTCTGTCTGTCTGTTGAAATCGCGGCCACATTATTTAACGTAGAGCGTCAGAATTTAGCAAACCATTTTGTATTGTGTCTATGATGGTAGTTATTAAAAATGATATATCGGTCCACCCTGTATGTAAAGGTCCCCGTTTTGGTATAGCCCCCATATAACGACACCTTCCTATATTCTGCATTTTGATGATTTTTTCACGGATTTGTCTAAAAATTAGTATAAAATGAGTTTTAGCCCCAGTGGCGGAATATTGTAAATATAGGTCGACTTTTTTGTATTGCCACCCCTATAACGGTACTTCCGGATATTCGGTATTTTCTTTATTTTTGCCACATTTTCCCACGGATTTGTAAAAATTTGTTATTTGTAGGTCATAATGGGCTCTAGTTCCGGTGGCGGAATATTGTATGTATAGGTCCATATTTTCGTATAGCCCCCATATAACTGAACTTCCCGATATTCGGTATGTTGATGATTTTTTCAACATTTTCCCACGAGTTTGTCTAAAAGTTGGTATTTATAGGTCATAATAGTTTCTAGTTCTGGTGGCGGAACATTGTATAGGTCCATATTTTCGTACAACCCCCATATAACGGCACCTCCCGATATTTGGTATTTTCATGATTTTTGCCCATTTTTCCTCGGATTTGTATAAAAATTGTTATTTGTAGGTCATAATGGGACCACCTTTTTTAAAGCCGGTAACGATATGTTGTTCGTCTAAAATTGGTATTTTTATATATATATATATATATATATATATATATATAAAGGGCGCAACCTCTTTAGACTTGTAACAGGCAATCATTTTAACTGGCAAGGTAACGAGTACAGCAGCGTGTGTTTAATAGGTGCACTTTAAGTTTGTATTGAGCAGGGGAGCTTACTGGATCCACTGGTACTCCAGAGTACTCTCTATGTTTATAAGTGGTAGAGATTCCCTCTCATTTTCGTATCTTTAAGGCTATTTTAACTTCGCGGTTTTGTGTCTTTACGTCAACTACACGAACGGCTTCATCGTTACCCTTGCATGTTCCGGTTATTCTGCCTGGGGGCCACAGCATTGCAAGCATGTTGTCTTCTTTAATGATGACCAATTGACCTAACTCATCGTTTGCTTACGGTGTTCTCCATTTTCTTCTTTCTTGAAGAGTACTTAAGTATTCACTATTGGTCTAGTCTCCAGAACTCATGCCTAATTTCCACAATGATACGTGTCATAGCTTCTCCCTTGATGATCCAATATTTCTGTCTTGAGGTTACGAGGTTGTGAGCACCAGTTCTTATTTTCCAAAATAAGATTTAGCTCCATGGGGGCCAATACTTCTGTCGAGCTTTCATGCTCGCGTCTATTTATCCTTTCGACAAATCGCAGGACATAACCGACAATTTGTTCTAGTCGACTAGAACCCTATGGTTGATCCCATAGATGATATCCTGTAACCCACTCCTTGAAGTAATTGCTGACACTGTAGATTTCGTCTTAAATTCAAGATTAGTTCGATTTTCTCCATTTTTTGAGAAATGTTTCGGCCTGGGAGATTCATAACCGTGTAGAAATGTGGTCCATAAAACCACATCATAAATACTGACAGCCGATTCGTTTTCATGCCACTGGAAATCTGCTGAAATTGTATTTTTTTATACCCTCCAACTTGGAAAGGAGGGTATATTAACTTTGTCATTCCGTTTGTAACATTCCTATATATTCGTCGTAGACCCCATAGGGTATATATATTCATAATCAACATTAAATTCTAAGTCGACTGAACGATGTCCGTCTGTCTGTCTGTTGAAATCGCGGCCACATTATTTAACGTAGAGCGTCAGAATTTAGCAAACCATTTTGTATTGTGTCTATGATGGTAGTTATTAAAAATGATATATCGGTCCACCCTGTATGTAAAGGTCCCCGTTTTGGTATAGCCCCCATATAACGACACCTTCCTATATTCTGCATTTTGATGATTTTTTCACGGATTTGTCTAAAAATTAGTATAAAATGAGTTTTAGCCCCAGTGGCGGAATATTGTAAATATAGGTCGACTTTTTTGTATTGCCACCCATATAACGGTACTTCCGGATATTCGGTATTTTCTTTATTTTTGCCACATTTTCCCACGGATTTGTAAAAATTTGTTATTTGTAGGTCATAATGGGCTCTAGTTCCGGTGGCGGAATATTGTATGTATAGGTCCATATTTTCGTATAGCCCCCATATAACTGAACTTCCCGATATTCGGTATGTTGATGATTTTTTCAACATTTTCCCACGAGTTTGTCTAAAAGTTGGTATTTATAGGTCATAATAGTTTCTAGTTCTGGTGGCGGAACATTGTATAGGTCCATATTTTCGTACAACCCCCATATAACGGCACCTCCCGATATTTGGTATTTTCATGATTTTTGCCCATTTTTCCTCGGATTTGTATAAAAATTGTTATTTGTAGGTCATAATGGGACCACCTTTTTTAAAGCCGGTAACGATATGTTGTTCGTCTAAAATTGGTATTTAAAGTTTTTTGTGTGTTTTCCTATAGCAGCCATATAATGGTACCTACTGATGTTCGGTTTTTTTTTAATTTTAGCATATAAGACTTGCAATAGGTAACAATTCTTGTAATATAAATTTGTCTAAATGGGTATCCTTTTTGGTATGACTCTCCATAAAACGGACTCACTCTCTTTTGTTTTTTGAAAAAATTAACTTCATTACCCAAACAGTCTTACTGGTACTTATAGTTTAAAGTGGAACACGGTTGATTTAAGATACTTCCAAAAAAATGTTTTCTTTGGATTTACTTCTCTATCTTCTGGAAGAACTGTTTCAAGTGATTAGCACACCATTTTTGTAGGTTAAATCCTGCTTCCAGTTTCTGCATCTCAATTTCCGTTGCTAAACTATCAGACCCGCACATGCAATCATCAACATAAAAACTCTTTTGAAGTACCAGCGCCCCAAACGATATTTTTGTATGATGGCATCTCCTAGTCTTTTCAGGCATGTTGTAGCAAGATATGGGACGCATGTCCTACCATATGTAAACGTATTCAACATGTAATGTTCTTGTTCCTTGTCTGGAGTGTTTCTTCATATGGTTAGCTGAAATTTGTGAAACCTTTTGTCGACTATGATTTGTATATACATCTTCTCAAAGTCTGTTGTTGTATATATATATATATATATATATATATATATATATATATATATATATATATATATATATATATATATATATATATATATATATATATATATATATATTTATATATATATGAAAGAAGACCTATATTCTAACACATATTTTTTTATAAATTGTATTTTACGAGAAAAGTAAACCAGTGCAGTACGAGGGCTGTTCTGAAGCCTTCTAGCCTATCAATGAAAGAGAACAGTTGGTTATTCAAAATTATTTTTATTTTTCAATATTATCTCCTGAAATTGTAATACACTCCAACACTTTTCTAGCAATTCTATGGCTTGATTAAAAAAGTTTTTTTCCTCAAGGTCTTGAAAATAGTGGTTTACAAATGAATTTGCATCTTCATTTGAGGTAAACGTTTGCCAGCAAGAATTTGTTTAGATTTGGGAACAAATAATAGTCACTAGGAGCTAAATGTGGAGAGTAAGGTGGGTGGTACTTTACTTCGTTGATTTTAGCTATTGTTAAAACACTCTTGTGGTTTTTTCTTACATTTAATTGATTTAAAAGGTTGCAATAGTACTCAGAATTTATGGTTTTACCCTTTTGCAGAAAGTCAATCAATAAAATTCTTTTGAAGTCCAAAAAAACCGTTGGCATAACCTTACCATTCATTAATTTTTTTGCCTTTTTTGAGACAAGATATATATATATATATATATATATATATATATATATATATATATATATATATATATATATATATATATATATATATATATATATATGCTATGCATCAGCACATGCCCCAAAGATCTTGAAATGTTGCACGTTGGGCTTTCTTCCACACCATTCTTCATAAGGAGTTTTGTATATGTATTTATATATATATATACTAGCTGAACCCGGTGCGCTTCGCTACCCCTTTTGATTTTATATGCATTCAAAATTTTATTTACGAATATATGTTGGATAAAGAAAAACAAATTTAAAAATTAAAAAAAAATATTGCACTTATTGAATGCGTTAATAAACAAAATCATTACAAAAGCAGTAACATGACATGCATACACGAAGGGTTTGTCCTTTGGATTTATTTATTTCATAGCAAATACCAAGCGTGCAGGAAACTGCAATTTTTTTAAGTAGAGTGGCATTTCTATTGCAATTAGTGAATTCGAGATAGCAACATAATTCGCCGTAATAAACGTATTTCAAATAAATTGTTGTGTTGTTTTTTACTGTTAGCCTAAGGCGTTGTGGGTCAATGGTTCTTATTAAAATCATATCCCAATCTGATCCGATTTAAATATAATTTTAAAAAAATTACTTTTACACCAAACTCCGCCACACCTTTCATATCTAATTGAAATTGGTGCGTCAAATATGTGAAATCGGCCGAGAATATATATATATGGGAGCTATATCCAAATCTTAACTAATTTCCAATTAATTTATCACATTTATTATAACCAAATTCCGCCACACATTCTAAATTTCATTGGAATCGGTCATATATATCGTGTTTGGTGCATAATATTTATGAAATCGGCCGAAATATATATGTTAGCTATATCCAAACCTCAACTGATTTCAATATAATTTGGCAATTTTTGCTGGTGCCAGATTTTGTCTCTCTCGCTTTGGGTGCATCAAATATGTGAAATCGGCTGAGTATATATATGGGAGCTATATCCAAATCTGAACCGATTTCAATTTAATTTGACAAATTCATTTTGGCTCCCAATTCCGTTACTTATTTTAAATTTCATTACAATTGAAAATACATGCCGTGTTTGGTCCGCCAAATACATGAAATCGGCCGAAAATGTATATGGGAGCTATATCCAAATCTGAACCGATTTCAATATAATTTGGGAAATCAATTGTTTAGATAAAATCTATCACACGTTTCAAATTTCATTGAAATTGGGGATACATAGCGTGTTTGGTGCATCAAATGCTTGAAATCGGCCGAAAATATATATGGGAGCTATATCCAAATCTGAACCGATTTCAATATAATTTGACAAATTTATTTTCGGATTAAATCCCGTCACACATTCCAAATTTCATTGGAATCGAACATTCATATTGTGTTTGAGGCATCAAATGAACGAAATCGGTCGAAAATATATATGGGAGCTATATCCAAATCTGAACCGATTACAATATAATTTGGCAAACTTATTTTTGTTCCAAATTCCGTTACGTATTCCAAATTTGGAGGCTGTATCTTCAACCAATCAATAGATATGTGCATATAAAATCTAAATTTTTGGGAGGTACCTCCGATTCTGATGCTATATCTCCAGTTCCAAGTGGAAATTCAAAAATGTATATAGCCCATGTTACTTTCAGGCGATGTTTTCAGAAAAATCTATTCAGCGGTTTTCGAGTCCATAAATTACAAACAAACAAACAAACATTTTCCTCTTTTATATATATATATATATATATATATATATATATATATATATATATATATATATATATATATATATATACGAACGTGTAGATCAAACCGCTTACCAATCCTCAGAAAAATTCTGACCCTCGAAAAGCTGTCATGATTGGACTTAAACATATTTTGGGATACTTGGCAGGATCGGTAGACAAGAAAATAATATATCAACCTAATGGAAGTAATCTACAAGGTTACGTGGTCGCAGACTGGGGTGGTAACCGAGTGGACCGTAGATCATATACCGGATTTATATTTTTAATTGGTGGATGTCCCATATCATGGGAATCTAGAAAGCAGAAGTCAGTCGTACTTACTGACACAGAGGCTGAGTACGTGGTGTCGTCCGAAGCAGCAAAAGGGGCGATATATTTAAAGCGCAATGAATAACAAATACGTAACTCTACACATGGACAATCAAGGGGCATTAAAATTGGCTGAAAACCCAGTTTGCCACAAGCGTTAAAGGCACATAGACATAAGGTTTCACCACATCCGAGACTTAGTCCAGAAAAATGAAATAACAATAAAATATTGCCCTTCAACAAATATGGTTGCCGATGTATTCACCAAAAATTTGTCTAAACAAAAACATTGTAATTTTGTAGATTTAATGAATCTAAAATGAGATCTTTTGTAAATGTAAACATCATTCATGTTGAGGAGGAGTGATGGAAATATATGGCAACCCTCATTAAGCAACATGAATGCTGTTGTAACTTTTTTATTTTCTCTTGCTTTCATTCTCTCGTTAAACTTCAGTGTGTACAGAAGCATAAAATATTACTTTTAATTTCAATAAATCTTTGGATATATTTAAAGAATAAAAAAAATAATAAAGAATTAATTAAATGTACAAATTCGAGAAAAAAAAACACATGAGTGTTTTAACAATAGCTAAAATCAACGAATTAAAGTACCACCCACCTTACTCTCCAGATTTAGCTCCTAGTGACTATTACTTGTTCCCAAATCTAAAAAAATTCTTGCTGGCAAACGTTTTACCTCAAATGAAGATGCACTTTCACTTGTAAACCACTATTTTGAAGACCTTGAGGAAAAAAACTCTTTTAACCAAGCGATAGAATTGCTAGAAAAGCGTTGGAGTGTATTACAATTTCACGAGATAATATTGAAAAATAAAAATATTTTTGAGTAACTAACTATTCTCTTTCATTAATTGCCAAAAAGCTTCCGAACCGCTAAAAGGCTTACGAAAAGAGAATATACGGATTAAAACCTAAACAAATAATTATTTTTGTTGCGATTTAAAATCAACAGTTCGATTGGATATATGAGTGTTTAATAATTGTAATATAAACTAAAAGTTATCGCCGGAGGCAGGACTCGTGCTCTTAGTGACGTTAGCTTAAAAGGTTTTGACACAAAAACTATTGTCTTGGAATAATATAAGAAGGTAAACATATATATTTACGAAAGTTGTTATAGCATTTTGCTAATATTTTCTTCTTTTCAGTTTTGTGGAATTGAAAATGCATGTTTCTGTACCTTTACAAGTTGTACATATGTAAAGTAGATAGAACCAATATAATAAACATGTGAATTGAAACACCACTGTTACACAAACAAATACTATTTTAAAATAACAAAGGCTTAGATGTAGATAAATGGTCATGTCTGGGTTATGAGGTAAGTGTACAAGTAGTCGGCACAATAAGGATTTACTCATCTTCGAAATTGCAATTGTTTTCAAATTCTCCATGCATTAAATTACGACATTGCTTGGAGAGCACTCCGAAACAGATACAACAAGAAGAGACCTCAAGTAACGAATGGAGCATTTCATGAAATGTTTGAGGAGCCGCTTCCAATCTATAGAAGCGGTCAACGGGATTCAGAAGAGTAAGCCTGCAGCGACGGTTGCTTCCACAACGAACAGTAGATGTCAAATGTGAAACGGCGACCATCCCATATATTTTATCATCATCTGGGTGATCACTCAATGATATTTTGCACTCAGGTTCCAGGAGATCTATTTGGAATGTTACTGCAGTGCAGACTACCGAGATTTGTGTTCACAACAGACAATTAGAAGATGTATATACAAATCATAGTCAACAAAAGGTTTCGCAAATTTCAGCTAATCGTATGAAGAAACATCCCAGACAAGGAACAAGAACATTACATGTTGAATACGTTAACATATGGTACGACATACGTCCCATATCTTGCTACAACATGTCTGAGACGACTAGGAGATGCCATCATACAAAAATATCGTTTGGGGCGCTGGTACTTCAAAAGTGTTTTGGAAGCAGGATTTAACGAAATTGGTGTGCTAATCACTTCAGATGCCCATGATTCGCCGGTCATGATATGGTATCATGCGCTTGGGCTACAATTTTTGTTGTTGTTGCTGTTTTTGGATTTATCTGCAATGCTTGTCGACCACGTTTAAATTCAGCATATATATATATATATATATATATATATATATATATATATATATATATATATATATATATATATATATATATATATATTCATTTCTATTTGAAAGAGATGTTACTTGTGCCTCGATTTCCTACCGATTACTTTAAATGGCAAATGGCTGGGAAAGCTGTGGATATGGATGCTCTCTGGAGCCCAAACAAAATCCAAAACCAGTTTTTATCTTTACCGATGTAACTGGCAGAAACGATGAACAGTATTGGAACTCAAATCCAGAAGTCGAATTAGAATAGCAATCAATTTGATGCGGAAATTCGACTCCCAATATGGCCAATAAGAAGAGGTAAAAAGCATAAAGGAAAATCATAGAAAATTATCTAAACTCCGGAAACAGTCCGAATAAATGATACACTAACAGTGGTGATAGTTATGTTTAGCAAACAGTTTGGGGGAAAATACAATGGTTTACTAGCTTAAATATTCAATATTTCATTCGCAATATAGTTTCTGTTTTTGTCTTGAAATCGACGCAGGATATCAAGGTGATGGGACACATCACTTCGTCTTCTAGTTCGAGTGTAGGCAACACGAATTTTTCTATGAAGCAGCTCATGGGGGTTGCGTAATCCTTGATAACAGAGTGCTATTAGCTCCCTAGATGTTGACGACTGCAGTAGGAAGAAGAGGGGTGGCATTCTGCCTAAGAAGTGCCGAATGATGTAATACTGGATGTTGAAGTTGACCTTGGTATGGGAAAAGTAGTGGTTGAAGGATCGTTTAGAATGGTGAAATCAAGAGATATAGTCATTGCACTGGAATTTCCCGTGGAGGAAGACTTCGTCTTTTGTAACCTTGTGTGTTGATGTAACAAGGTGTGGGTATGCGCCAGGCAGTGCATACAGTACCCATATTTTTGACCGAATCTAACCTTTCGGCAGAGTTTATGGTACGAAATTTCCAGCACGATTTTAGAGGTGAATTTCGCGGCTCAACCTGCAGGCATATTGCGAATGACGAAAAAAAGAATGACCCTTCATTGTCAGATTATAAATAAAAGACTGAAATAAAGAAACGAATTAAAAAAATAAGAATGGGTTTTTTTGGGCCTAGTGTCTGGTGAGATGACCAACTTTGTATTTGGCCGGGAGATTCTTCCCTTCTGAGTGAGAATGTCAGCAACGCGTACTCCTTAATCATTGCCATGATAGACAATCACTCTGCTCAAACGCCAACAAATCGAAGGGAGATTTTCTTCATGAACAACCACCAGCATATTTTTCTCGACATAACATTCTGGTCTTTTTCATTTAGTCCTTTTATTAAGTTCCTTCAGGTTTTCAGTCTTCCTTCTGCTACAAAATTATTGATACTTGCCAACGATTTTGAATTAAATGGTATGACTGGGAAATCTCTGGTTCTAGGTGAGATAGTATAAGAGAACCCACCAGAAAATGTCCTGGAGTCAACGCGGTGTAATCTGATGGGTTTTGGGAAGATAGGTATGTTGGTCTGGAGTTTAGGCACGCCTCAATTCTAGTCAGCAAAGTCTGAAATTCTTCGTACGAGTATTTTGTGATGCCAGCAATTTTGCGGAAATGTTGTTTGAAAGTGTCCACCCATATGAGGAGCTCCGGGAGGTATGAAATGCCATGTCAAATTTTGGTGGGCGTAATTGGACATTATAGCTTGATTGAAGACATCAATAAAATCCTTTGCTATCCTCTTGAAAGCTCCGACAAAAGTAGTTCCGTTATCAGAGTGCAAATGGAGTGGACAGCCCCGACGGGAAACAAAACGGCTAAAAGCTGCCAGAAAATTGGATGTGGATAAGTCGGATGTTGCTTCACAGTGAATTGCCATTGTTGAAAACAGACAAACACAGCATATACCTCTTAATATTGAATGCTCCTGCAAAGACCAACCCAGTATGTGTGAAATATGGGGAAATCATCTTTCTGGAGGCAATGCAGCCATCAACTGTGTTAGGAATTTATTCATCCAATCCAGTTTTATGTACGGACCAACTGCAAAATAAGTTGATAGTGCCTGATCTGAGTCCAAAGGGATATATTACACTAACAGTTTGGAATATTGACAGTTTTAAGGAACGATTATAGGATGTCTCTCATTGTAAAATAACTCTGGACATACTTCCATTCGATAGCAAAGGGAGACTATTCACACTTAATAACTTACTGGAAGAATGAATTTGGGTGAAATAGCCTTTGGTTTATGAATATCAGCTTTGTACGAACGTGAACGATCTCTTGAACATCTATAATCTTACCATAATGTTTATTATTGGTCTTACATCGTGGATGATTACGATTTATATAACGATATGCATACGCCATAATGCTTAGAGCTTTTGACTATGAAGAAACATCCATTAAGTAGTCGTGGCAGTTTTTAAAATATGTATGTAAAATGAGTGTTTATCGGCTTCTTCTATAATTCAGTTGGTAGGATAACAAGATTAAAGTAATTTTCCCATACCTTACCACCAAAGATAATTTTGGATTAGATAAGATAATTTGAATATACGCCTCTACTCGCGAGATCGGCGAAGTTGTCCTGTGAACTGACATGGTGCGATTTTGGTGGATCGATAACTTGAAAAATTTTTGAGATTCGTGCTACTTTCGTTTTGGAAGCCACTAAATGGGTAAACACAGTACTTGGAGAAACAATTGGAATGTATAGTACTGCGGCATTAGTTTTCTCTGATGCATCCGAAAACCCGTGAAATTCTATTTCATGGTTCGAGAAAAAATTAAACCACCGTGGAACACCAATCTCGTTGATGGAAGAAAAGGAAGATTGAAATGCTTTCTATAAATCAATTGATTCTGGCGATATCTCTTCATCCCAACCCTCTTCATATAGCCATATTTTTGCATTATTATCTTAGCTAATTATTCGCGTACCTTTGAAATTGATGTGTAGATGTTATGTGTCCCTGCAAGAGCATCATCCATATACATGCAATTCTTCAAAGCAAGACTATTTAATGGATACTAATACTGGATGTCGTTGGCTAGTTATGCGCAGTTCACGCCAAAGATTAGAGTCTTTAACTCGTAGTCCCTTATTGGTTCAATTGGATTTTGGCGGAAAAGGATTCTTTGAAAATGTGTGTGAGAAGGAGACACAAGGATTTGGCGATATATTTTCCCTATACCGCCACTGAAAACATAGCGTTCTGTAAGGCTGGACCTGTATACAAAACATCATTAATACTTGTAACATTCGATTATTCGATGCATTGAAAACTACGCGGACAGCATGCGCAAACAGTAGTGGTCTGGAAATTCTGAGACAATAGGAGGTGCAACTGGATTCATATTTCCTAATGTGACATATTCTTCAATATTAAGATCATATTGTCTTTTCAATTCTGGATTTTTTATAAGACGACTTTCATTTCGAATATATTGACACGCTGTTGTGGAATATTCTTCACCTCCCAAAATTTCAGCAGAGTTTTCTCTAAAGAAATATCGCAGAAGTACGGTACACATATAGAGAAGGATTTTGGAGTCTTTGTTGGAATGGGACCAGTGATGATCCGTCCGAATACTTTCACTACAGCGGTACCAGGCAACACGCCGTTTGAATTAATTGCGAAACAATTCTTAATAATATCGGTTAAAGAGTTATTGGACTCTATGGAGAATTTGGAGAAGCTTGGACTGGTGAAAAAACAACTTAATTCACCATACATTTCAAATATGAAAATGATGTGCCAAAAAAAAAAAAAAAAAAAAAATAGGATTAGCATACAAACGTCCTGGTTTAAAGTATGGACACAAAATCGATTCTAATTATGAAAAAACCAATTTGAGCGGAGATAGTGACCTAGTTATCGTTGATTTAGAATGTCAATTGATTAATTATTTCTTTTAATTTTAGATAGCTTATTTAATTACTATTATTTTTAATTAGTTATTGTTAAGGAATAAATTGACGGCAGACACAAGTGTGGTTTCCAATTCAAACGTTTATTACAAAGGGTAGAGAAAAACTTGATGACAAACATAAAATACTATTGTGAATTCCAAATCCTACTGGTACAAATATTGGTTTTGAATAGACAGTGCATTTTAACAAGTATATTTTTAGCACTTCCCCTCAAACCGAATATTGGTGTTACATAAACTATTTCAAATTCATTAATTCAACAAATTTCTTATGTTTAATTTTCTGCAAATTCTTTGTGCAAATGTCCGCGATCATTTCATTGGTATTCAGATATTTTAGATACTTATATTATATTTAAATATTTTGATACTTTATATTAATGTGTTTACTGCGGTTGTGGAAAACAGGATTCGTTGCCAATTTCATAGCACCTTGATTATCAACATGGATTACCACCGCTTTGTCATTTAACAATCTTTTTAAATATATATAGCTTCTCCATCAGTGTTTGATATTGATATGTATTCTGACTCCGTGCTGCTTAGTGCTACTACACTTTGTTTCTTTGATTCCCAAGAAATCAAATTTCCTCCATAGTAAAATTAGAATCCTGTACACGATTTTCTATCAATGGGATTTCCTCCTCAATCCGCATCGGCATAACCAATTAATTCTTTCTTGCCAAATTTGATTTTCAGTTTCAACTCACTTGTACCAGCCAAATATCTAAGTATTTTCTTTCCAGCATCAAAATGTTCTATGTGTGGGTCGCTATTCCTCTGTGAAAGCTTTCCAACAGCATGTAGAATATCTGGGCGAATGTCTGGGCAAGAGCCAAATACATAAGCTCTCCTGTTAGTGATTGAAACGTCGGTATTGATGCTTTTAAACATTCTTTCGTGCATGCTACTTGAAATCCTGGATCAAGTGGAACTGTCGTTGTCTTGCATTCCTCCATATTATATTTCTTAAGCAAATTCTTAATATATTGTATATTACTCATAGTCAAATTTCCAGTCTCTCCAGCTTTATTTATTTTCATTCCCAGAAAATGTTGATGTTTGTCACTTATGTCAAATTCTTTATAAATGGCTCGTTTTACCTCTTGAATAATCGATTTGTTTGCACACTCAATGAGAATATCATCGACATATACCGCTGCTATCACCATTTCGCCATTTAATTTCATTTTGTAGTGGCAGGGCTCATTGCTGCATGAAATAAATCCAATTTCTTTTAGACATGTATCAAGCTTCGAGTACCATTCTCTACCCGATTGCTTAAGTCCATACAGAGATTTCTTTAGCCGTAAGACTTTATTCGGAAACTTGGCATTAACAAACATTTCTGGCCAAATACATAAGCTCTCCTGTTAGTGATTGAAACGTCGGTATTGATGCTTTTAAACATTCTTTCGTGCATGCTACTTGAAATCCTGGATCAAGTGGAACTGTCGTTGTCTTGCATTCCTCCATATTATATTTCTTAAGCAAATTCTTAATATATTGTATATTACTCATAGTCAAATTTCCAGTCTCTCCAGCTTTATTTATTTTCATTCCCAGAAAATGTTGATGTTTGTCACTTATGTCAAATTCTTTATAAATGGCTCGTTTTACCTCTTGAATAATCGATTTGTTTGCACACTCAATGAGAATATCATCGACATATACCGCTGCTATCACCATTTCGCCATTTAATTTCATTTTGTAGTGGCAGGGCTCATTGCTGCATGAAATAAATCCAATTTCTTTTAGACATGTATCAAGCTTCGAGTACCATTCTCTACCCGATTGCTTAAGTCCATACAGAGATTTCTTTAGCCGTAAGACTTTATTCGGAAACTTGGCATTAACAAACATTTCTGGTTGTTGCACATAAACCACAGCATGTCGATCTCTATTCAAATAGGCGTTTACCACGTTAAATTGAATTCTTCTTCTTCAAGAACTTCCATTTCTTCCGTATTTGAATTTATTTCTATACTTTTGGCTCGTTCCGGGTTGTTTTGACTCAAAATTAGATAAAATGTTTATGGATCCTGCTTCGATTTCGGTACCATTGCAGGTCGAGGTCGTATGGGAACAGCGGCCAAAAATACTTTCAGTGCAGATATCAATATGAATCTTTGGTTACGGTATATGAATCTTTGGTTATGGGATAAATAGAAAAAATGTGACAAAATGGATATGGTCGATGCATGTTTTGGCATTATCCCCATATAACGTACCTCCCGAATAAGGGTTATTTGCCCAATTCTTGTCACATTTCTACAACAGATTGTAATGTTATTTGACATTTTACTTTCTAAGGAGCTAAAAAATAATATTACTGAAAATTATTTGGAACAGCCCGCCATCAGGTAGAGTCCCTTGTAAGGTACCTCCAAAAATAGAAGCATTTTTTATACAAATCAAGTCTAAATTTGATTATTTTTTGTAAACAAAATAAAATAACTATTTAATGTAAAATTAAATCAAAGATAAATTTTGCACAAAAAATTAGTTTGACTTAAGGCCCTATTGAAATTGGATATAACCGGTCAAAATTTAGGTATAGCTCCCATATATATTCATCCAATTTGCCTTATATTGTGCACCAAACTTGTAATATCAGCCCAAATAGTATCGAATATACGTACGACCAGATGGGACCTGAAAATAAGTATGCCAAATTTGATCGAAATCGGTTCAGATATATATAGCTCCCATATATATTATTCATCCGATTTGTCATTTTTGTTCTCCGCAGCCGTAATATGCACTCTGTGACAACGATATTTGGGGAAATATATTAAAAATAACTCAGAAATACCCTTTCTAAATTCTATTTATCGAGATCTGTTAATATTTGGACATGGCTCAAATATATATCTTCGTCTGATTTGCCTTTTATTGTGCAGCAAACGTGTAATATTAGCCCAAATCAAATTTAGATATAGCTCTCATATATATCTATCTGATTTCAAGTTAAATGTGCACCAAATGGATAATACAAGCCCGAATTGAAAAGGCGCAAATGCCTCGACAAATTTAATAGAAATCGATTCAGAGGAGGATACTCCTCACATATATTAGTTCTTTTGGACTTTTAATTATTACTATAATCATTGTTGGTATGATTTAATTCTCACAAATTCCCCATTAAAACCTTTATTTGTTATGTGACGCTCTACTAAATATGCAAAGTGGTGTAGGGTATCATGAAGTCGACCCCGCTTGACTTTAAGACTTTCTTTACTGGTTATTGTTTGGTAACGTTCGCTGTCCCATTATAAAAGGGTCAGAGCTCAGAAGAAGACGGTTAATAAGATCTGTGTTTGTTGAAACACGAGAATTTTTTCGGGCATGATTTAGTCGAAACTTGGAAGACAGTGCCATGGATATAAATTTGTTAACTATATAGCAGTTTCCAGTGTAAAGGCCTTAAATTTTGCAGGTCGAGGTCGTATGGGAACAGCGGCCAAAAATACTTTCAGTGCAGATATCAATATGAATCTTTGGTTATGGTACCTTGATGGGATAAATATAAAAAATGTGACAAAATGGATATGGTCGATGCATGTTTTGGCATTATCCCCATATAACGTACCTCCCGAATAAGGGTTATTTGCCCAATTCTTGTCACATTTCTACAACAGAATGTAATGTTATTTGACATTTTACGTTCTAAGGAGCTAAAAAATAATATTACTGAAAATTATTTGGAACAGCCCGCCATCAGGTAGAGTCCCTTGTAAGGTACCTCCAAAAATAGAAGCATTTTTTATACAAATCAAGTCTAAATTTGATTATTTTTTGTAAACAAAATAAAATAACTATTTAATGTAAAATTAAATCAAAGATAAATTTTGCACAAAAAATTAGTTTGACTTAAGGCCCTATTGAAATTGGATATAACTGGTCAAAATTTAGGTATAGCTCCCATATATATTCATCCAATTTGCCTTATATTGTGCACCAAACTTGTAATATCAGCCCAAATAGTATCGAATATACGTACGACCAGATGGGACCTGAAAATAAGTATGCCAAATTTGATCGAAATCGGTTCAGATATATATAGCTCCCATATATATTATTCATCCGATTTGTCATTTTTGTCCTCCGCAGCCGTAATATGCACTCTGTGACAACGATATTTGGGGAAATATATTAAAAATAACTCAGAACCCCTTTCTAAATTTTATTTATCGAGATCTGTTAATATTTGGACATGGCTCAAATATATATCTTCGTCTGATTTGCCTTTTATTGTGCAGCAAACGTGTAATATTAGCCCAAATCAAATTTAGATATAGCTCTCATATATATCTATCTGATTTCAAGTTAAATGTGCACCAAATGGATAATACAAGCCCGAATTGAAAAGGCGCAAATGCCTCGACAAATTTAATAGAAATCGATTCAGAGGAGGATATTCTTCACATATATTAGTTCTTTTGGACTTTTAATTATTACTATAATCATTGTTGGTATGATTTAATTCTCACAAATTCCCCATTAAAACCTTTATTTGTTATGTGACGCTCTACTAAATATGCAAAGTGGTGTAGGGTATCATGAAGTCGACCCCGCTTGACTTTAAGACTTTCTTTACTGGTTATTGTTTGGTAACGTTCGCTGTCCCATTATAAAAGGGTCAGAGCTCAGAAGAAGACGGTTAATAAGATCTGTGTTTGTTGAAACACGAGAATTTTTTCGGGCATGATTTAGTCGAAACTTGGAAGACAGTGCCATGGATATAAATTTGTTAACTATATAGCAGTTTCCAGTGTAAAGGCCTTAAATTTTTCGACATAAATATTATACCCAGAGGACAATGCTTGCAACATTATTGAACACCCCTCAGTTACATACTTATCAATCGCTAACAACAAAATATATTCTATGTCACTAGCACCATAGAACTGACAAAATTGCAGCGAAGTCACTTCAGCATATTGGGCATAACGTACACATCTGACAAAATCTGAAAGTTAAATTAGCACTTTTAGAATCTTAGGACCATTACTAATGGCGTAAAAAAATTCACATTGGAGGATTCAGGGGGAAAACAATTAAAACTTTAACTGAAATCGAATTTTATTTTCAAAATTAATCTTAAAGGCAACTCAGAACACTCACATCTTCTATATTATACACATATACTAAACACACAAATTACTGCACTAAAAATAAGTTAATACCTTACTTTTCAATAATAATGCCAAGATTTGTAATTTTAAAATGTATTTAATTTTGTAATACAGTTCTATTTTTACTCCACTTTTTCTCCGATCCCACTGAAAAAAACAACTAACTACATTTTCTCTTTTTTGATGCTATTTTCGAAGTGTCCCGTTAGAATGAAGCCAAGACTATTATGTTTTCTAAAAAGCTTAACCCCTTAAGAGTTCATTTGTACACATTTGACAATAAATATCTGATTTTCATTTTTTGAATTTTGGCCAATGGCAGCGACCACTGTGCATTGGTATGTTGAAATCCAGTGTCATCAAAAATTACATCACGTCTTTCAACTATAGTTTGACTAGTTCTATCGAACAAGCGATATTCCTTTGCAACTAGGGAATACACAACCATAATGTACTCTTTCCTACAGGGATTAAATTTTGCCTTGTGTCATTTATTTAAAGCTACAGCGCACGAACCAAACACTTTAAGATGACTGACTTTTGGCTTCCTTTTGTACCATACTTCGTAAGTAGTTTTATCACACAAAATTTCTGTAGGCGACCGATTTCGCCAATATACAGTAGTTAACACAGCTTCTGCCCATAGGTTTTGAGGAAGATTAGCGTGTATCAACATAGAACGGGCCATTTCCACCAGGGTACGATTTGCCCTTTCGGCAACTCCATTTTGTTGAGGTGTGTAGGTCACCGTCAATTGCCTCAATATACCATGTTCCTGTAGGTACGAATCAAATTGATTGTTTATGTCAATTTATCAAATTGATTATTATGTATCAGTCCTAAGAATCTTAATTTTCTTTCCCGTATGGCGTTCAACTTCTTGCTTAAATATTTTGAATTTTTCAAAGACTTCGCTTTTTGAATTCATAAAGTGAATAAAAATACGACGGGACTTGTCATCTATAAATGTGATAAAATATCTGGAACCTCCAACTAAATTCACATTAATCGATTAATTCCAACAATTCTTCAGCTTGATGTTGACTTGCATTTATGCTCATTGACATTCTTGGATACTTGTACTCCTTGCACCACACCTTTCTTTCTCATTTCACCCAGATCACGAATATTTAAATGCCCGTATCTGCAGTGCCATAGTTCATCTCTGTTCATAGCTGCATTCAAGCGATGGTCATTTTTCGTGATTAATTCAAACAAACTATCTACTTTTTTGGCTTCCATCATAACAAAATTGTGGCAATCCTTTATTATGACACCATTGGAACTAAATATCGCTGTATGCCTAATGTGACCATTAATATTTTTCGTCAGAGCGGGACGCCTGCGGAATTTTGTGAAAAAAAAAATATGCATTTAAAAACAAATTTTAATCAAAAACGGAGAGAATACGTATAAATCTAATTTATGAAATTAATCTTATATCTAAGTATTTGTTTTATATTTGTCAGCAGAGCAAATTAATTTTAAAATATCGGGTCTAGTTTTCTAGTAGGAATGGAGCTGATTACATTGTTTGTTGATGTTAGTCTTAGTAATTAAAATAGCTTTTAAAACTGTCACACTTAACTGCGTTTTTTCACTTGTCCATATTTTATTCATTAGGGAAAAACTCTTTCGACAGGTGCGTTACTTCCAGGCATACATAAAACATACTCAATAATTGTGCGAAAGTTTGTGCAGTTGAGATTATTAGCACGGAAGTGTTTAAACAGCTCCACCCAACGGTCTTCAGTAGCAACATTCTCATCGCACTGAAGTAGCAACAGCATTATTGTAATGTTACAATCACTAACATTGAAAATAAATTGTTTGACTTTGCTCGCCTTCTCCGACTCCGCGATGAAAAGATACCAGAACAATTTAGAGCGTCTATGCTTAGGGTACTGACAGAGTGACAGAAACTTTTTCTGTTTTTATAAGCATTTTTAATTTGGTGATTTCCCTGGTTATGCTGGAGTTAATGTCAACGACGACGCCGAAAAAGTTGAAACAGATTGAACTTTTTCGGCGTCGAATTTCTTACGGCGTTAAGATTAACTGCTCTCATAAAATTTCATACGATTCAATTTTTTCACATTTGACGCCGTCGACGACGTCGACATTAACTCCAGCATTAGCATTACAAAATCTTTCGAGTTAATTTTAATGTTGCTTGAAAAAAACTATGCAAATAAATTATATGTTCACGGGAAAAAAAATAACTCATGTATTTTTCATCAATATCAATATCCATTATTTTCGAAAGCGGGACTGTCCCGCCCAAAGCGGGACGTATGGTCACGTTATGTATGCCCCATGCCGCAAACATAGCACTTTCTGGAAAAATTGTTTTTGGGCCTTTCATTCTCTTCCTTGTTGACATGTTGTTTTTGATGATGACGTACCACAAATTCTTGTTGTGAAGCACTAGCAGTAACGTTCACATTGGCGTTCACACGGCGCTCACCTTCTTCTATAAGCTTCAGTTTCAATGTGTAGATTGTTGGCAGTTCATCTCGAGTTTCCATTGCAACAATAAAATTCTCGTAATTTGGTGGTAAACTTGAGAGTAGAACCCAACTCATCTTGAAGCTCTATTCCGACATCGACATAACACCTTGAAATTTGTTAATATATTCTGTCATATCTTCATTTTCAGCCATCTTCAGATTCATCAGCTTCTTGTATAGCATTACCTTCGGGAGTGGAACTCTTAGCTTGTATACTTCGGCCAATTTGTCCCAAGATTCTGCCGAAAACGTACATTTCTTGTACATATGCAATAACACCACAACAGAAATAAAATGGACTTAAAAGAGCTAAGGAGTTGCTTCACTTGGCCAAAAGTGGTGAACTGCCGAATTGTTTGTGTCCCATGAAAAACATTCATTATCCAGCAGTTTGTAAACAAACAAAATTGTCATGTTTACTTACCAATAATGTCAGCTGAAAATGTGAACTTCGGTTGGCCAGCAGAACTCAAGCGCCGGCCATGGTGACGGCGTGGGCCACCATAACAGTCGTATTAATGCCGCTCGTATTAATCGACCGTGGCATCAGAATAAATGCCGAATATTATCGCTAATATATTCTGACAGGTGTATTAAAGCCTTGGGCATGCAAACATTTTGGCCGCAGATCTTGGCCATATATACTATATACTTCCAACAATGTGCGAAACCAGTAACAAATGTGTAATATGCTATCATACTAACACAATGTTGTCAAATTTATATTTTGTAGTTCTTCTTTAAATGTGGAACAATTTTGCATTTATTTCGGATAAGACTGTTATCTCTTATTTTCAATTAAATTGGCATTAAATTTGTTACAATTATGTACAACTCAATTTATTATTGAGGTCCGTAGACTAGTCTAAGCTGCATTATTTTAACACCTTATACGAAATGATGCATATGTTTTATCATACTATAAAGAATTTCATATCTAAAACTGTCCCGAAAACAAATATATGTAAAAACACTGATCCTCCATTGAGTACCTAAACTTTATCGATATTAAAAAATCGTAAAAATATATTACATAAAAAATCTAAGAAAAGTAGATTTTCTAAAGACCTTGCAAGTTATTGCATAGCAATGTCAAAAAACACAAAAATGAATAAAAAGCTGTTTTAAAAACAAGGAAGGAACTATTACGCAATCCCAAGAGTTTATATAGTTTTATAAACACTAAGCGTCGATCGAAAACGTACCCTAAGATTTTAAGGTTTGGAACAGAAGTTGGAACTGATGACATTGGTATCGCAAATACATTCCTTCTTTAAAATCACGTACTCTAATAAAATACATGACGTCTTATTAAAATATCCATATACTGTTTTTGAGTATTCCGCAGTAATTGTAAAAAACGTTGATGTTTTCCTCGTTCTAAATAACCTTAAAGTCTACCTAACAGGCCGAATTCAAATGGTTATATTTGAAAGCGCTATTTCTCATAAAATATAGCGTTCCACAGGGGAGCCATCTTTGTCCAGTACTATTTACTTTATTTGTAAATGATTTACCAAATGAAAGTCAAAATTCTAATTTATTAATGTATGCGGATGACGTGATTTTATTCTTTTAACAATTCTTTGGATCAGTCCGAATTGCAATCAGTCCTTTCCTCTTTTTTTAAATGAAATCGACTTATTAGAACTAAATATTTTAAAATATAAACAAACTTTTAGATCATAGCTAACTTTAGAGAACACATTGCTTTAATGGCTAACAAAGCTTATAAAAACCTTGGCTTCATAAAAAGGTGGAGCAATGAATTTGTAGATTCTTATGTCACTAAACTAATATATATTTCCTTCGTGCGCCCCAATCTAGAATATGGTTCAATAATATGGAACCCAACATATACAATTCATTCAAATTTAATAGAATCAGTACAAAAACAATTTCTATTATTCTGTTTAAAAGATCGTGGCTGGGACTATGCACAGTCACAGTCATTGCCACCATATGAATATAGATTACGTCTGATCAAACTTCCCAGCTTAAATAGCAGACGCTCCATGCTTAATGTAACATTGATTTTAAATATTATTCAAGGAAAAATAGTTTCAGATTTCATTATGCAGAGAGTTTGTTTCAGTGTTCCGATTAGACGAACTCGTAATTACAAGCTACTTCGAGTAGCATAGTATACCACATAAGGGTATAATGGAATTCAATAAATCTTACCATCTTAATAAGTTGTTTTTGACCAATTTTACTTTTTCCCTGTTATCAGCATCTGGTGTAATATTGAAATGAAGGCAGTTTTATTTTATGGTGGAAGCCGTTAAATGCGAGTTCACCTTACTTTATTCAAATTAGAACTGAACTAATATTATCTTACAAAAATTAACTTAAGCTAAATGAAATATAAAGTGAGCGTGGGAAACGCTTAATAAGCATAATGCTTGCTTACTATCTCGGAGCAGTGCAGACAGCACACCTCAATAAAGTGAGTGTGTAAGGTTACATACTGAAGGTATTGTAACTTGAGTAAAAGCAAACTATTAGTTGGATACGAAGGTATGCCAACTCGGACAAATATGTAAACCAGTATGATACGTTGTCGAACGGAAGGTATGACAACATGGAGGAATCAAACACACTACAATATGCAATTAATCTGATTCGAATATCTTTTTACATGAGCCTGAGGAAATATGTAAATTGCATTTTTTGTTTCACTCTGTATCCCAAAGTACTTAGTTAAATTAGTTGTTCGCCTTAGGTACCCATACGAGTATTCATTTCAAACAATAGTTTCATAAACCAAAAAATTGTTTATGAATATTCAATAGTTTTTCCAAATGTGGGCGTTAGCTTAGAAAGAAATTGTAGTGTCAACCTATGTAAAAAAATCTTAGCAATATAGAAGAATAATGTCATGCCCACTTCAATAATACCATTTTCATAGTTTGGTCCTTTCATTTAAAAGTCTGCAAGATTATTGTTATTAACAAATACTTTGCCCCAGATTTTTATTCTTGTTATGACGAATTTTTCTACAATAATGTAACAGCCTGTTTTACGCGTGACAAAATCGCTCTTTATTTTTTTTCTTTCGCCTCAGAGAACACAGATTGTGGCGTGTCAATTCGCAATACAATAGATTGTCCGGTTCTATTCTATAATAGCCTGTAAAGTGAAATTGGCTATGTCGACGATCTTCCTTTTTATTTTCAAGCACCTTGCTGTTTCGGCAGGTGTACAAGTTCCGACACAGGCGTATGGACTAAAGGGCTGTGAATGCGACATATTTCTCTATTTATGTCATGGAGAGGAAACCCTCGTCATGTTATGTCCTGTTTGATCAACACATAACAGAACGTGACATCTAAATGCTCGATGTCTCGTCTTGTCGGTCAGACTCAAACCCATCGTCATAACATGTAATGACCAATAAAAGGGGATGTTGACTAGTGTGTCATACAAAAAAATATAATAATAACAACAATAATGAAACAATTGCCAACAAAAAATACACACGTTATGAAGGCAAAGTGCAATCGCTATCTGTCTTTCCGATATGTGAAAAAATTTATTGAAATAAAGTATTTTTTGACGAATATTACAATTTTTCAGGTACTTCTAATTGGTCTACACAAAATGTTTACATTTCGTGGTTGTTGACGAGACAGTCCAGAATGTCAATCCTTAAAAAAAAAACAATAATCCCTTGACGAATTTTCTTAAAAAATACGGTTCGGTTTGTCTTATTTTGATTATAATTTTATACATTTTTGCCTCTGGTATTGAGGTAAACACTATATTCTTCCATCGTTCTATTCTGTGCATATTCTGTTATTGATTGAGAGTCATATCTCTGCCCAAATACTCCAATTTTAAAAGAACACTATATGTAGGTAGTAAAAAGGCAAACAATATTCACCTATTATTTTACGACCAAAAATTCATGATAGACACCAATAAATTCGGATTGTCCAGAATATTTTAAATTTTTTCTCTTCATTTGTCAATCTTCATGCATATTTTGTTATTGAACGAGAGTCATATCTGCCTCACCTAATAATAATAATAATAAGAAAAATTTTTAATTATTGGTTTGGTACTTAATTTTATATTTTATTATTATTATATGCCGTGTTTGCTACTTCAAAATTACAGCACACACAAAAACACATCTCACCGTAAAAGTAACACACACACTCTCAATTTAAGCACACGTTCAACAATTATGACGACGACATGGTTCGATGTCATCGTCGACACCCTGCATTTATGGAGAATACCATGCAAATATTCGAGTCAGCCATGCCACCATCGAACCTTAGACAATGGCGATTCAGTAGACAAAGTCGTACAATTCGACTTTTGCTGGCATTTAGTATGGACATGTAGATGTTCTAAATGTACGGAGTAGGTTTAGAGCCAAAAGTGTTTGTTGCACAAAGACAAACAACACTATTTATGAATACTATACAACACAACAAGTATACAGGTGTTGCAGTGGTGTAGGTAAATGAAACACTTGTATTAATTAAAAGACAGTGGTAGTTTGAAAATATTTTTATTGGCGAAATAATTCGTTTTGTTGAGGCAAAGTTTAACTTCTTCTTGATGTGCGGTCAATCTTTCAGTTAATCGTTGAGGTATCGCTGATTGGTTTATCGGTGTCATGGACAAGGAACCTCAATATGTCGGGCTCTTGCATTAATGCAACCATTAAATGTGTGTACACAATTTGTTTTTCTCATGGTAATCATCTTCAGACATTTAAAAGAGGTTGAGAACAAAAATGTTTTTCGATGGTAAAGGGTAAAACCCACAGATTCTCATTTGAATTCGATCAACTTTATTCTGGAAAGAAATACAGGGTTGCCCATATTCGACGGACCCATGACTCTTTGGGCCCATTCCAATCGACGAGGCTTGTCCGCAGTCAACATTCTTTGCGTCAATTGAATTTTGGACGGGAACAAATGCAAATCAATGCGAATAATCTGTTGTAAAGTGGACCGAGCCATGCCCAACTGCTGAGAACGGCGTTTTTGGAATGTTCTTGGGGACCCCTCAACACTAGCTCGTACGGCTGCGATATTCTCGGCCGATCGCCTTGGTCGACTTTCATATGGGCTCTTCGGATTAGAAAGAGCCTTACCAGTCGAAAATTTTTCGTATAAACGCTTAATGGTGTTCTTAGAAGGCGCACTTCTCACATTTTTTAATGTTTTAAAAGCACGTTGGGTTTTCACAATTGACTTCTTCTGTTGGATGTAAATTTTTAACTATTTCAGTGCGCTCGCGTGACCTGTATTGGTTCATGGTAAAAATCTGCTTGGACTGACGCTTCAAACGCGGTATGTCATTAAGCGATGTGACATCTCTGTCAAAAGTTATGGCGTTGCCAGATGGGTCCGTCGAATATGGGCAATCCTGTACTTAAAAGCAAGAAATGTGTACAAAACTCAAAGTTGCAATAAAACAATTTTTAATCTTCATTGCTATTTTTTTTTATTTCATAATTTTTTGAGTTACCTCTAGTGCCAATTTTTTTTTCGAGGTATCACTTTTGAAAATTGTTCATTTTGTAACCACCTCTAGCGACTACGTAACATTACTATCATTTCTTTAAATCATATATGACATCCGTAAATGTCAAATTTTCCCTTGAAGGAATAATAGAATTCCATTATTTTATTTAATTATTAATATATTTTCATTAATCGTCCACCTCAAGTGAACAATTTTAGAATATATCATTTTCATATTTTTGTAGTCACCTTCAGTGACTTTTGTACAAAATTCTTTAGCAGTTGATTTGCAATTACCTGACCACCAGTTGATGTGCCTGCGACACAAGTTTCGTTTTACGTAAATTGTTTTCGTGAATGTGTTATCCCTGTCCATAGCAAAATTTATATGGGAATTTATATTTGAAAAATTCTATGAATAAATAAATTATTAAAGATTCTACAACAAGGCACTTTATTACAATTTTTTGTTACATTTTCTCAACAGGAAGCTTTGTTGACCACAAATATATTAAAATAGGATCCCATTGGTTAACTTCTACCTTATGCGCCTTTCATATAGCTAGGCAGTCCCTAGCTGCAGATTGAATCCTCTTGTTCTTATTACAAGTTTCAGTCTTCTGTTGTCGAAACATTGAATACAATTTTCAATTGATTGCCAACTAGTACCCTAATGTTTTCGTACCGTACTGATAAAGCTTTCCATGCCAACGAAACGTTCTGATCAAATAATGAGTACCGATCTACAATTCTACCAGCCTCATCCCTTTTTTATTACTTAAATGATAAAGTTTTTGCTATAGCGGACTCAAACATATGTCTGGCTTTCAATTTGCAATCTTTGTCGCCTTCCGTGAAATAGACACTTTCAAATGCGCTGCGTACGTTGTGCTAATCTTCATCATTTCACTTTTGTTTCTATTAAAGAATCCGATAGCTCGTTTTCAGCAGTGCTTCCTATTATAATGCAAATTTGCATGAGGTTTTCGGTGTCGAATTCAAATCTTGCACACATTTTAGAAACTATTTTGTAATATTAATTTATATTTATTATGTAATTTATTATATAAGTTTTAATATTATAATAATATTTTTAAAATAATTATTATTGTGTATGAATTTTATTAATTTGGAATATACAAATAAAGTTATACAAAACTTCAAATGTGTTTGTAGTGTATATTTTAATATTTATTTTTTAAAGAGAAATATTTATATTATTAACTAGCTGGCCAGTCCGCGTTGCCGGCCCGTAGTTTTAGTCTTTAATGTATAGTTTTTAAAGCATAATAATTCACAAATCTGGCTCACATAAGTGGTACAATTTTTAGTATAAATGATGACCCCATTAAAAAGAAATAAATACGTCTTTCAAAAAACCTTATCCTATTTTTCAATAAGAGCTTTTAGTTTGAGAGTTAAAAACCTTAAACAATAAAGCATATATATTAAAAAATATACATTAACTGTTTTTAATAGGCCCATGTAAAATGGTTTTCTATTACTAAAGTAGCCTAAACACACATTTAAAGTCAAATCGATTCGAAAATATAATCACAACCCTCGAAATAGGTAAAGTCAGGAGGTACTTTTATATAAGCGCTATTCCAAAATATTGATATTTAAAAATTTCCGCGAAGAGGTCTTCTACCAGAAGCTAGATGCTAAAGTCACCCGATACCTTTACATAAGAGTTATAATGAAGCAGGGTCCTATACTTATAACTATTTGAAAGAATTTTTTCTTTTTTCTTATATCTTAAATTACCAAAATTTGAGGAATTAGAAAGAGGCTCTATCATCTGAGGGGGGCTATATCACAATGTAGACCAACCTGATACAAATGATTCCTCATGTAACCCCTAGGACTGTATCGAATTTAAAACTTTATCGTAACTTTTGGGGACAATAGGGCAAAATATTTGCGGACCTTTGTGTATGGAAACATTTCCTAAACCCGAGATTGTCTGCGGCGCAGTGTAATTACTGACGATAGTGCCCGTATAACGTTACCCATTGTTAAAGGTTACTTTTAAGGGTTCGGAAGAATTTTCGGAGTTTATGAATCCTTTTCTTACTATATTTTCAATTCACTCCACTATTTTGTATAGACCGCATGTTACAGTGCCTTTCATATTCGGTATTTCACTGATTGAAATCCCAATGAATTTTGCATTTTGAGTTCTCATTGGATGGATTATTTCCATATCTAATCAAAATTGAAAATTTGGGTTATGGCAACCATATAACAGCACGTATAGAAAATATGCAAACTTTCTCGATTTTTTCGGATTTTTTTCAATAAGAATTTTCAATTCCAAAAGGCATTCTGAAACAATTCTACACAAAATTCCATATCATAATAGAACAGTCAATTTTTTCAGTTCCAGAATTTTTCTCAAAATTTTCTTTCATGGCAACGTTTCCACTGTAATTACAAATAACCAAAAAAAAAAAAAAAAATGAGTCAAATCGGCCCAGCCGATTTACATATAAATTTAACGAAGTAGGTGTCGACAGTTCCTCTGACCCCAACAAATGCCGAGGTTTGGAGGGAGAGAGTCAAGATTACGTCGTATACTAACTGTGAAACAGATATCTTCATGATTTTGGGAAATATTAGGATTTTAGATAAATCGAAAAAATGGGCACAAAATTGGGCGTGGTCCCTTTTCCTTTGCATAAAAACCTAAATTGGGGTAGGACGAACATTTAAAAAATATACAAATAGTTCTAGCCGGTTTCAAGTGATTCAATTACAAACGAACAACAATTGGTTTATATATAGATTAAAAAGTAGGCGTGGTCAAATAAATACTTAGGATTGGAGGGAAAGTCAACAGTATGCCGTGTAATCATTTTCAAACCGGTATCTTCATTATTTGACAAATATAAGGATTTCAGATAAATCGAAATAGTGGACGTAGAAGTAGACGTGGTCAATATTTTTTATCTTTAAAAATTAAACTCGGGGTACGACGAACGTTTGTACAAAAAAATATGCAAATTGGTCCAGCCGTTCTCTACTGATTCCATTACCAACGAACAACAATTGATTTGTATATAAATAGATTTTAAGATTTGTGTTTATAGTTGTTGATTCACGTGCTTCTTATTATACCCTTCACCTTGGAAAGGAAGGTATATTAACTTTGTCATTCCGTTTGTAACATCCTTAAATATTCTTAGTAGACCCCTTAAAGTATATATATTCATAATCAGCATAAAATTCTAAGTCGATTTAACGAAGTCCGTCTGTCTGTCTGTATGTTGAAATCACGATACAGCCCACATTATTTGACGTAGAGCGCCAAAATTTAGCAGAGCAATTTGTATTGTGTCTTGGATGGTTGGTATTGAAAATGAGATATATCGGTCCACGTTCTGGTACAGTCCCCATATAACGGTACCTCCTGATATTCGGTATTTTGATGATTTATGCCACATTTTTTCACGGATTTGTCTGAAAATTGGTATTTGTAGGTCATAATGGGTTCTAGCTCCTTTGGCGAAATATTGTATGTGTAGGTCCACGATATGTAGGCCCCAATATAACGGTACCTGCCGATATTCGGCATTTTAATGGTTTTTGCCACATTTCTTCTAATATTTGCATTACCCTAAGGTGGAGGGTATTTGGCCCGGCTGAACTTAATGTTTTTTACTTGTTTACTTAAATTTTTATTTATTAGTTCCTATTAAATTTATTTTTGGTTGTAATTCAATTATTTATTATTAGTGTGGTATTCAATGTCGTCGCACTAACTACACAACTCTTTTTCGCCACATCAGCTGATCAATAGTCGAACAATGGCAGCTGACGGATCTTTCATATATAACAAAAAGCAGATAACAAAGGTTATTCTATTTGTTGTATGTATGTGTTGATTTTAATCGTGCTAAAGAAACATACATACAAAAGAGATTTTCTCCTTAAAAAGGGTATGTTGTTTATTTTGCAGCAAGAACAAAAAGTAAAGCCGCCAAATTAAAAATTTGTTGAAAATCGGCCGATTATTTTTAAAAGGGTTCGAAGGACCATGTACAAGTTCCAACACAGGCGTACTTGTATACTTGTACATACAGGCGATACTTACGTGCTGCTACTTAGAAACTGGTGGCGTAGGTAAATGAAACACTTGTTTTAATTAAAAGACTCTGGCGGTCTGAATATATGCAAAAGTTTTGCTTCTTCCTCTTTATTGATTAGCAATCAATCTTCCTTGATAGTTAATCGTTGAGCTATCGATGATCGGTGTCATGAACCAGGAACCTCAACAGCGAGAATACGACGTAAACGCTTTACCTGTCCAATTGAGGTTCTGTGTAGATAAGGACAATTTCGATGCTAAATGGACATTTCAATATTGCTCTGATAGCCTTAGAGTTTAAAGACCTACCATTGTCGCAATAGACAACTTCGGTTTTTGGGAAAATACTCAGTTTTTTTTTCTGGATGTAGATTGTATTTTGCTTTTGAACAGGTTTTGAACAGGTTTTGCAATTTTATTCGCTGTTTCCACCATTTTTGGAAAATAGTAGTCGGAAAGTATTTTTTAAATATTTTCTTTAGCTGCTCGATGAACTCTATAGTATTCACTCACAACAATTTCTCTCTCTTCGCATTAATTTTAGATTCAGATAAAGATGTACTACAAAAACTAAACATTGTAGAAGGGAAAATGTTAAGTGTAATCCGTATCTCTCTCAGACACTGCCTGTCGCTCATATGGTTGTCTTCATAATGGTCTCTTTAGCAAATTATGAGAAAGTGGCTTTCGTGTCCACAGCTTCTGTTTGACGCCCTCTCTGTGAATTACCTGGAGACCCTATTTTATAATATCGTTTTTTTAATAATAATTTTGTGGCGTCTCTTCACATGATATTGCTAAAAAGAATCGCTAGCTAGACTTTGTTTTGCAAAACATTGATGATTGTGATGTTTTGATTTTTGCAGAAAAATATGTTGTAGTTATTTTCATTATCATAACAAAAATGTCACTTTTTTAACTAAGAACTCGCCGAGTTTTGTATGCCGAAGAAACATTGTGAAAATTTAAAGCAAAAAGTTGGATCTGCATTGCGGTATAACACTCATATAGAAGTCTAAACCGCTATTCGAAACTGTTGTGTGTCCTTTGATAACTTCCAACTGCATTGTTTGTAATTTGGTAGTATATGTTCTAAATGTGAATCAATCCAAGTAGAAGAATATAAAAAACATTGTTTTAAAAAATATTTTAGTGGTCATCTAAAAATATATATATATATATATATGTAGTAGTAGTGATCGGTGACTCTCTGAGGCAGTGTCTGTTTCAGAGGGCAGGATGTTCGTAGAGCAACGATTGAGTCATTAAGGTTTTTAATCAAAATAATATATATATATATATATATATATATATATATATATAAGCGCTATTCCAAAATATTGATATTTAAAAATTTCCGCGAAGAGGTCTTCTACCAGAAGCTAGATGCTAAAGTCACCCGATACCTTTACATAAGAGTTATAATGAAGCAGGGTCCTATACTTATAACTATTTGAAAGAATTTTTTCTTTTTTCTTATATCTTAAATTACCAAAATTTGAGGAATTAGAAAGAGGCTCTATCATCTGAGGGGGGCTATATCACAATGTAGACCAACCTGATACAAATGATTCCTCATGTAACCCCTAGGACTGTATCGAATTTAAAACTTTATCGTAACTTTTGGGGACAATAGGGCAAAATATTTGCGGACCTTTGTGTATGGAAACATTTCCTAAACCCGAGATTGTCTGCGGCGCAGTGTAATTACTGACGATAGTGCCCGTATAACGTTACCCATTGTTAAAGGTTACTTTTAAGGGTTCGGAAGAATTTTCGGAGTTTATGAATCCTTTTCTTACTATATTTTCAATTCACTCCACTATTTTGTATAGTCCGCATGTTACAGTGCCTTTCATATTCGGTATTTCACTGATTGAAATCCCAATGAATTTTGCATTTTGAGTTCTCATTGGATGGATTATTTCCATATCTAATCAAAATTGAAAATTTGGGTTATGGCAACCATATAACAGCACGTATAGAAAATATGCAAACTTTCTCGATTTTTTCGGATTTTTTTCAATAAGAATTTTTAATTCCAAAAGGCATTCTGAAACAATTCTACACAAAATTCCATATCATAATAGAACAGTCAATTTTTTCAGTTCCAGAATTTTTCTCAAAATTTTCTTTCATGGCAACGTTTCCACTGTAATTACAAATAACCAAAAAAAAAAAAAAAATGAGTCAAATCGGCCCAGCCGATTTACATATAAATTTAACGAAGTAGGTGTCGACAGTTCCTCTGACCCCAACAAATGCCGAGGTTTGGAGGGAGAGAGTCAAGATTACGTCGTATACTAACTGTGAAACAGATATCTTCATGATTTTGGGAAATATTAGGATTTTAGATAAATCGAAAAAATGGGCACAAAATTGGGCGTGGTCCCTTTTCCTTTGCATAAAAACCTAAATTGGGGTAGGACGAACATTTAAAAAATATACAAATAGTTCTAGCCGGTTTCAAGTGATTCAATTACAAACGAACAACAATTGGTTTATATATAGATTAAAAAGTAGGCGTGGTCAAATAAATACTTAGGATTGGAGGGAAAGTCAACAGTATGCCGTGTAATCATTTTCAAACCGGTATCTTCATTATTAGACAAATATAAGGATTTCAGATAAATCGAAATAGTGGACGTAGAAGTAGACGTGGTCAATATTTTTTATCTTTAAAAATTAAACTCGGGGTACGACGAACGTTTGTACAAAAAAATATGCAAATTGGTCCAGCCGTTCTCTACTGATTCCATTACCAACGAACAACAATTGATTTGTATATAAATAGATTTTAAGATTTGTGTTTATAGTTGTTGATTCACGTGCTTCTTATTATACCCTTCACCTTGGAAAGGAAGGTATATTAACTTTGTCATTCCGTTTGTAACATCCTTAAATATTCTTAGTAGACCCCTTAAAGTATATATATTCATAATCAGCATAAAATTCTAAGTCGATTTAACGAAGTCCGTCTGTCTGTCTGTATGTTGAAATCACGATACAGCCCACATTATTTGACGTAGAGCGCCAAAATTTAGCAGAGCAATTTGTATTGTGTCTTGGATGGTTGGTATTGAAAATGAGATATATCGGTCCACGTTCTGGTACAGTCCCCATATAACGGTACCTCCTGATATTCGGTATTTTGATGATTTATGCCACATTTTTTCACGGATTTGTCTGAAAATTGGTATTTGTAGGTCATAATGGGTTCTAGCTCCTTTGGCGAAATATTGTATGTGTAGGTCCACGATATGTAGGCCCCAATATAACGGTACCTGCCGATATTCGGCATTTTAATGGTTTTTGCCACATTTCTTCTAATATTTGCATTACCCTAAGGTGGAGGGTATTTGGCCCGGCTGAACTTAATGTTTTTTACTTGTTTACTTAAATTTTTATTTATTAGTTCCTATTAAATTTATTTTTGGTTGTAATTCAATTATTTATTATTAGTGTGGTATTCAATGTCGTCGCACTAACTACACAACTCTTTTTCGCCACATCAGCTGATCAATAGTCGAACAATGGCAGCTGACGGATCTTTCATATATAACAAAAAGCAGATAACAAAGGTTATTCTATTTGTTGTATGTATGTGTTGATTTTAATCGTGCTAAAGAAACATACATACAAAAGAGATTTTCTCCTTAAAAAGGGTATGTTGTTTATTTTGCAGCAAGAACAAAAAGTAAAGCCGCCAAATTAAAAATTTGTTGAAAATCGGCCGATTATTTTTAAAAGGGTTCGAAGGACCATGTACAAGTTCCAACACAGGCGTATGAACTTGTAGGGGTCCTATATCTACATAGTAGATTTAGAGCAGAAAGTATTTGTTGCACAAAGACGAACAACAATAATTATGAATACTAGAAAATAATGAATACTTGTACATACAGGCGATACTTACGTGCTGCTACTTAGAAACTGGTGGCGTAGGTAAATGAAACACTTGTTTTAATTAAAAGACTCTGGCGGTCTGAATATATGCAAAAGTTTTGCTTCTTCCTCTTTATTGATTAGCAATCAATCTTCCTTGATAGTTAATCGTTGAGCTATCGATGATCGGTGTCATGAACCAGGAACCTCAACAGCGAGAATACGACGTAAACGCTTTACCTGTCCAATTGAGGTTCTGTGTAGATAAGGACAATTTCGATGCTAAATGGACATTTCAATATTGCTCTGATAGCCTTAGAGTTTAAAGACCTACCATTGTCGCAATAGACAACTTCGGTTTTTGGGAAAATACTCAGTTTTTTTTTCTGGATGTAGATTGTATTTTGCTTTTGAACAGGTTTTGAACAGGTTTTGCAATTTTATTCGCTGTTTCCACCATTTTTGGAAAATAGTAGTCGGAAAGTATTTTTTAAATATTTTCTTTAGCTGCTCGATGAACTCTATAGTATTCACTCACAACAATTTCTCTCTCTTCGCATTAATTTTAGATTCAGATAAAGATGTACTACAAAAACTAAACATTGTAGAAGGGAAAATGTTAAGTGTAATCCGTATCTCTCTCAGACACTGCCTGTCGCTCATATGGTTGTCTTCATAATGGTCTCTTTAGCAAATTATGAGAAAGTGGCTTTCGTGTCCACAGCTTCTGTTTGACGCCCTCTCTGTGAATTACCTGGAGACCCTATTTTATAATATCGTTTTTTTAATAATAATTTTGTGGCGTCTCTTCACATGATATTGCTAAAAAGAATCGCTAGCTAGACTTTGTTTTGCAAAACATTGATGATTGTGATGTTTTGATTTTTGCAGAAAAATATGTTGTAGTTATTTTCATTATCATAACAAAAATGTCACTTTTTTAACTAAGAACTCACCGAGTTTTGTATGCCGAAGAAACATTGTGAAAATTTAAAGCAAAAAGTTGGATCTGCATTGCGGTATAACACTCATATAGAAGTCTAAACCGCTATTCGAAACTGTTGTGTGTCCTTTGATAACTTCCAACTGCATTGTTTGTAATTTGGTAGTATATGTTCTAAATGTGAATCAATCCAAGTAGAAGAATATAAAAAACATTGTTTTAAAAAATATTTTAGTGGTCATCTAAAAATATATATATATATATGTAGTAGTAGTGATCGGTGACTCTCTGAGGCAGTGTCTGTTTCAGAGGGCAGGATGTTCGTAGAGCAACGATTGAGTCATTAAGGTTTTTAATCAAAATAATATATATATATATATATATATATATATATATATATATATATATATATATATATATATATATATATATATATATATATATATATATATATATGTTTCAGAGGGCAGGATGTTCGTAGAGCAACGATTGAGTCATTAAGGTTTTTAATCAAAATAATATATATATATATATATATATATATATATATATATATATATATATATATATATATATATATATATATATATATATATATATGTTTCAGAGGGCAGGATGTTCGTAGAGCAACGATTGAGTCATTAAGGTTTTTAATCAAAATAATATATATATATATATATATATATATATATATATATATATATATTATTTTGATTAAAAACCTTAATGACTCAATCGTTGCTCTACGAACATCCTGCCCTCTGAAACAGACACATTAACAGACATATTTAATGTGCTGAAATTCAAATGATTCCGCAATAAATCCCACTATTATTAACAGAATCAAAATTCCTAAATCTCCCATTACCTTCTTACAAAGTATTTATATCATCCTTACAAAGTATTTCTACCTATAATTTTCATAAATATCGAATGAGAATAACACAACACATGGCTGAGGATGTAACGAGAGCGGACAGTGTCTTCAGCAATATAGAAAAAGAAAATAAAAGTGCTAATCGTAATGCAAAATAAAACAGGAAACAAATCCTAAAAAGGGCAAATAAAATTCTGTCACTGTTTAATGTGTTAAATTAACATTTAGGATAAATAACATAACGTTAAATAAACCACATATGCAGCCAATTCTGAATTCAAGTTATCCTTGTGAAATACATAATATTGATTCATTTGATATTTTTATTAACTATTGCCCATCATTATTGTACCCTTCCATGCACTTAAAAAATTATTTTAAATAATAATAAATAAAATACAACAATTAGAAAATAAATAAGAATGCATAAATAAATAAAAAACAAGTAAAACAAAAACATTAAGTTCGGCCGGGCCAAACTTTTAATACCCTCCACCTTAGGGTAAAGTAAACATTAGAAGAAATGTGGCAAAAACCATTAAAATGCCGAATATCGGCAGCAACCGTTATATTGGGGCCTACATATCGTGAACCTACACATACAATGTTTCGCCAAAGGAGCTAGAACCCATTATGACCTACAAATACCAATTTTTAGACAAATCCGTGAAAAAATGTGGCAAAAATCATCAAATTGCCGAATATCGGGAGGCACCGTTATATGGGGGCTATACCAAAACGTGGACCTATAATTACAATGACTCGCCACACGAACTAGGACCCATTATGATCTACAACTACCAATTTTCATAGATATTCTTGAAAAAATGTGTCAAAAGTCATCAAAATACCGAATGTTGGGAGGTACCGTTATATGGGGACTATATCAAAACGTGGACCTATACATACAATGTTTCGCCACACGAACTAGGGTCCATTATGACCCACAAATACCAATTTTTAGACAAATCAGTAAAAAAATGTGGCAAAAACCATCAAAATACCGAATATCGGGAGGTACCGTAATGTGGGGGCTATACCAAATCATGGACACATACATGCAATGTTTCGCCACTGGAGCTGGAACTCATTATGACCAACGAATACCAAGTTATAGACAAATCCGTGCAAAAATGTGGCACGCACATGGACCCGTTATGACCTACAAATACCAATTTTCAGACAAATCCGTGAAAAAATGTGGCATAAATCATCAAAATACCGAATATCGGGAGCTACCGTTATAAGGGGACTGTACCAGAACGTGGACGGCAACTTCTAGTTGGCTGCACACCGAGGTCCGCGGTTCAAATCCCACAGCCAGGCTAGGCAAAATTTTTGAGTTTTGCCTTGTTAAGGCGAAGATCATATGTTTTATGATTTATGTGTTTGTTTTCTCTTTCGAGACGAGCTTAATGATCTGAAATTTGCAGTGAAAAGGAAAGCCAGGTAGACACTATCACACACTCACCACTCATTCCCAATTCTTTTTGCCACTTAACTTGTTATAATTATCGTTTAGATCCAGTATCTAATAAAGCTCTCACTGTGAATGGTTTACCATTGCACTTTATTTTTAAAATAACAGTTAGTAACAAAACATTATCATCACTAATTGATAAATTCGTTCGTGTGTTCGAGCTTTGCGGGGTACAATTCGAAATACAGGGCATGTTATCTGTCGTGACATGATTTATTCTTTGAATATTTACGCCTGTTCTATGTGATGTAGGACTTCAGTGTTTCCTATGTGCAAATTTGTGTGATGTGTTTTCTTACAATATAAACATTATTGTGTACTGAAACACTCCCTTTTGCTATATCCACTCTTTAAACAGATATTAAATAAAATTTGTTCCCTTATGAAGTCAATTCTCTCACTTACACTCATACTATTAAATCTTAAACAAATGATTTTTATTTTTGCGCTGGTGTAAGTCTTGGATTGTTCCCATAAATGGACGTAAACATATCTCGGAATGTAGGCCATTCTTCATAACTTCCATAGAAGTCTTGGGTTTTTTCTTGGAGGAACTTTAATACAAATATCCGACAAATCCAATGCGGTATTCAAACTATTAAACAGTGTAGGATTTGTCTTGTCTCCTCTATCGTCACTATTACTTTTAGTTTCTCAATGTTTAATATTTCCAACAAATTGTTTTTTTGTCGTTTGATAATTGTCTCTGGCGGACTCAAACATATCTCCGGCTTTCAATTTGAAAAAAAGGAAATAAAACACAAGAGGTTTTAGTATTCATTTGTCAATATTGACTTGGGTTTATTGATTTATTTTGTATCTTATAGTAAATAATATTTTACCTGTACTTTGCTGGTGCGAATTGGACGTAATCCAAAAACGAATTTTATATTCTAATCGTTACAATGTAACGAGAAAAGTGTAGGTGTAGCAAAGTGGCGCTCAATGCCTAATTCGTTAGTTATCATTTTGACATTATCACTTTGTGTTAAATCACAAAGTTGTATTTAAACGAAGTATAAGAATTATAAAGTATCCAAATAAAATTAAATTAACGAGAAAAATAAGACCTATAATGATTCTTAATCAAACATTCCCGATAGCCCTGCAATATCTTGCTATGGTGCAATAAAATAATAATAAAAAAATAATAAATTGGATTGGAGCTCTGTAATCAGCAGGCCGCGGGACACCGTATGGCTGAAAAGAGCCAAACAGCACACCTTTCAGAAGCAACCCCAACCAAACATGATTAGTTGTACCGAATTTGCGAAGCCTGTTTCACTTCTTTATGTGCTGTCACAGGTATTACACTGGGACCTAATTATTTGATTTCCTCTAAAAGAGGAGTGTTAGTTAGTGTTAGCTGCCGATTTGTCATCAATAGGAACTGGTGTATGGGGTAATTTCCAGGTGGGGATTGTATACCTCCTGTGATAGATTTAGCTGGAAGTTCTTCTCTCTCCTTGTCGGATATGGGGACAAGATCCTCATAATCGGGAAGAGTGGCTGCCATCATACAAAAAATTTTCATTCTGTGAAAAGATAAAGACGCCGCGAAGTGAGAAGAACTAACAATTTAAAATGGCCAAATTGACCAACTAGTCTACTGGTCGTCTTACATCTTCGTTTTTACATAGGAGACGGGGCGCAACCGTCGGTGCCGGGATAAACGTGAGTTACACGACCTAATTTCCACGTTGTGGGAGGTAATTGTTGTGAATTGCTATAATATCATCCGTTTAAATATCGCGCTCTAGATACTACCATTTATACCGTTTATGGATACTTTTAACGCACTCTACTTTCTGCTCTAACTAGATATTTAGACATAGATATTTAGACATATTTAGACATATTTAGACATTTTTCTACAATGCCGATTCACAATATTCAAAGGAGATTCATCTATTATAGGTTCAAGAGGAGCTAGGATCGGAGACCCTTGTCAAAAATGACCTGGTGTTAATGCCATACGATTCTCTGGACAATCATTCATTGGATATAAATCTGTGGTAGCTCCAAGATGTATTGTTTTCGTAGAAAAACAAACGGATACAATTTCGTTACTCTTTGTAATTTCACAAAAACGCCCTGTAAGTTCACAACAACGCGAAATCTATGCCTGTAGTGGCGAATGGTCAAAAATTTGCAAACAAGATCTTTTTTTCCTCTAAAACAATATTAGTCAGAAGGAAACAAGAAATTACAGTTACGCACTTTTTCCAATTCCCAGAAACGAAGAAGTGTTTTAATGCGTCTATTTCCAGGCGAGTAGGTAACGTTAGTTGCAAATGTCGTTACGCTTCTTGAAGGAGTTATGCTAGTAGGGACCGGACCTGTAATAACCCAGCCGAAAACAGTTTTTTGGGCAACTAGGGAACCTAAAATATTGGATTGTAATCCCGGGAGAAGTATTTTTGTATATAAATCTTCCCTTATTAATATGTCTACTGGACGAAAGTTAAACAAATTTTTATCAGCCAAATGTAGATTTGGCATATTTGCTGATGGGAATCGAAGGAAGATTGCCTGATATAGTTGGTACAACTAGGGCTGTCATTTCCATTAGGAGCGTACTTCCTACCGGAGATCCTACACACAAAGAACACGATTTTCACGACATGATTGAAACCCCTTGGTTTACTCCTCAAATTGTAGCTTCGGTAGAAATTGTGTCTATATCAAGTCGCTGCTGTAAGCTTTCTGATACAAATGATGATTCAGAAGCAGAATATATAATAGCACCAGCAGGGTACGTAACCCCCTGATGAATAGTATTTACTATTGCCGAATAGAACCGACTTGTTTTGCGAGGTATGTAATACCTGCCTAGTTAAAGCATAAGACGTTTGACATGATGAAGTTGAAGGCATGTTTGGATTAGAATTAGATAGATTAGTTTGATTGGAACGTGGAACATTAACCAATTGGGAAGACGGTTGTGACGTAGTCGTAGAACTATTTATTTGCACTGTATCATGGTGAAGCAGGGTATGATGTCGTTATGGCATTTTGAGCAACTATGGAAACTGGTGCAGCTCCTAACATCTTGACCTCGAGATATACAAGTAATACAAAGTTTGTACCGCTTTGCAAGTGAATAGCGGTCTGCTGAAGTGCGCTTTCCAAATTCTGGGCATACACGTAAATGATGTATCTGCCTAGGACAGAACTTAACAGTGGTAGATTGTGAAGATATATCACTAAGGCGATAATTATTAATGTAGACCGCAGAAAAGAAATCTCTAAATGTTGGCCAAGTAAGAATATCACCATCGAAAGCATCAATATCACATGGGTGAAGGTTGATACTATGTGGGAAACTATGGAAACATCTGGAAGATTTATTGATTGATGCGAAACACCTGAAACAGGAATAGTTTCCTCAAATTGCGACAAATTTGGACGTGGAGTGCTTGATGGATTTGCGACTCTAAGAGAAGTTTGAGCTTTCGGCGAAGTCCGAAGCTGATCAACTTTCCTATTTATAGCCGATAATAACTTTACATATGCTTTAAATGCGACTTCGTACTTACTCTCAACCGATGTTAATTCTTCTGCTGAGGAAGCGTCAGAGGACTGAATGTCGTTTAAACATTTTTCGAAAAAAATCTTTAACTTTACCCCAAAAGCTCCTTTGCTTCAGCTTCTTGATTTCTAAGGAATAAACGTCCAAATCTTCGTCCAGAATGGAAGTGAAGTTGGCTTCGAATTTTACAAGAGCATCAGTGGATCTGATGAAGAAATCAAGAGGAGAATCGAAAAAATAAGTTAATTATCATAGATAACAACTCAAATGGCAAAAATAAGCAATATTTTTCAAATTTAAAACAAACAAAAGTTAATAAAATAAGAAAATCAAATGAAAATGCTAAAATAAACAAAAAATCAAAACTTTTGTACCAAATTACAAATGAAATAAAGATAAAAATCTCATAAAAGAAATAAAAATCGTTTTATAAACCAAGAAAGTTATCTATTTGTGTCAAAATGTAGCAAAAACTACTCAACATTTGACAATAAAAAAGTGAAAAAAGCAAAAATCCAATTTTCAAATTGTATTGAAATACCAGAAATTTGTCTCACTGTATACGTAATATACAAAGTTTTAATTATAACACAAAAATATTAAAATTTTCCATGAAAGAAGAAATATTTTCTTGAAAAAATCAAAAATATTCAAAAAAGTATTTTTTAATATTACCGGATGAAGTGTACACGGACATTAGGGTACACACGAACAATGTTTTTAAGTATTTAAACAAATTATCAAAATAAATAAAAATCAATAGAATATCAATTTTTTAGATATAATAAAATATCTTTAATAATATATATGAAAATATATATGCGCTATTAACGTGGAGTGACTGTAGGGTGCAGCTCGACTTTTCGAATGTAATTAAATTAAATTGTATCAACAATTTTACCAAAAAAAAATCGGACTAAAAATTTTAGGTATACCAATGATTATCGAACGCGATGGCAACCCTATTCGTGTGTTTAACTGGTGTTGAGTGGGAACAGTGAGAAGACCATCCAACATTAACAACAACAATAATGGTCACTGATGTTAATGCAGCAGTGTGTTACGACTACTGCCTGTGTGTTTGTTGTCAGTCGCCTTCGGTAAAATAGACACTTTCAATTGCACTGCGTACATTGTGCTAATCTTCATCAATTCAAATTTGTTTCTATTAAGGAATCCGATACATATTAGAAACCATTTTGTAATATTTATTTATATTAGTTATGTAATTAATTATATTAGTTTTTATATAATAATGATAATTTTAAAATTATTTTTATTATTTAAGAATTTTATCAATTTTAAATATACAAACTATTTAACTATCAATTTATTTATAAATTTAAAAATAAATGAAGTTATATAACGTTTTAAATGTGTTTGTAGTGTATATTTAAATGTTTAAGGGAAATACTTATATTGTTTATATATGTATATAATTGTTGATTCACGTGCTTTTTTAATTAAGTTTTATTTATATTTATTCGGTTATTATTATTGTGGTATTCAAAAGAAAATTGTCAAACAATGGCAGTTGACAGATAGATCATAAATAACAAAACCCAGATAACAATAGTTATTTAATTTGTTGAAACTCAGGAATGTAAGCAAAACATATGTAACAAAAATTATGCAGTGAGAGTGATGTATATTTTAGTATGGGTTGATTTTAATTGTGTTAAACAAACATACATAACATACATCTAATTAAAAAGGTTCGTTGTTTATTTGGCAACAAAAACTAAAAACAAAGCCGCCAATATTAAAAATGTAATACTGAATTGTTTTGAACAACTTCTTTTATTTATTTTTTTGCAAATCAGTCAGGCTTCGAAGGACCATGTACAAGTTCCGACCCAGGTGTATCTACATAGTAGATTTAGAGCCGAAAATATTTGTTGCACAAAGACGAACAACAATTATTATGAATACTAGAAAATAATGAATACTTGTACATACAGGCGATACTTACGTGCTGCTACTTAGAAACTGGTGGTGTAACTGAAACATTTGTTTTAATTAGAAGACTCTGGCGGTCTTAATATATTTCTATTGTCGAAACAATTCTTGTTATTGATGCAAAAGTTTTGCTTCTTCCTTTTTATTGATTAACGATCAATTGTCATTGATAGCAACAGTTAATCGTTGAGGTATCGATGCTCGGCGACATGAACCAGGAACCTCAACAGCGAGAGTATGACGTAAACGCTTTACCCGTCCAATTGAGGTTTCGATGTTAAATAGACATTTCAATATTGCTCTGATAGCCTCAGATTTTAATGACCTGCCATTGTTGCAGTAGACATCTTTGGTTTTTGGAAAAACAAGTTACAGTTACAAGTGTAGAAATCTTCTTATCAGCCGATTAAATATCAATATATAGAATTTCACCGAAATAGGAATTCACCGTCCTATTAAGGTTTTTTTCTGGGTGTCGCTTGTGTTTTGCTTTTTAACAGGTTTTGCAAGTGGCTGTATCTACCATTTTGGGGAAATAGCAGTCGGAAAGGATTTTTTAAATATTTTCTTTAGCCGCTCGATAACTCTATTGTATTCACACACTCACAGCAATTTCCCTCTCTTCGCATTAATTGTAGATTTCAGATAAAGAAGCACTGCAAAATCTAACAAGTTAAAAAGCAGTAAGTTCGGCCGGGCCGAACTTTTAATACCCTCCACCATTTGCAACGAATTTGGAAATTTTCAAAAAATAAAATCCTTAAAAAATTCTGTTAAAATTTTAAAAATACCGAATATAGCCGTTATTTTGGGGTCTATAAGACGTGGACATACATAGGCATTGTTTGTCATAAGCCATTACCATATTCAAATTCGAAATTTGAAATAAACGGTGAATAATGTAGCTAAAATCATCAAAATATCGTATATAAGGAGGTGCCGTTAAATTGGAGCTGTGCGAAGACCTGGACCAGCATAGACAATTTTCTGTCACAGGCTGTAGCATCTATTACGAACTTCAAATACCACATCTCAAACAATTTCGGTGGGTATTGTACCTAAAATCGTCAAAATACCGAATATAGGGAGGTACTGATATATGGGGCCTATACGAAGACCTGGACCCGCACATACAATTTTCTGTCACAGACTGTAGTTCCCATAACGAACTTCAAATACCAATTTTAAAACAATTCCGGTGAATAATGTCGCTAAAATCATCAAAATACCGAATATAGGGGGGTACCGTTATATGGGGGCTATACGAAGACCTGCACAGATAATTTTCCGTCTTAGGATGTAGTATCCATTTTGAACTTCAAATACCACATTTGAAACAATTCCCGTGAATAATGTCGCTAAAATCATCAAAATGCCGAATATCGGGAGGTACCGTTATATGGGGGCTATACGAAGACGTGGACCTGCACAGATAATTTTCCGTCTTAGGATGTAGTATCCATTTTGAACTTCAAATACCACATTTGAAACAATTCCCGTGAATAATGTCGCTAAAATCATCAAAATACTGAATAAAGGGAGGTACCGTTATATGGGGGCTATATGAAAACATGGCCCATTTACGAACTTAACCTGCCTACTGGAAAAATAAACATGTGTGCAAAATTTTAGCCATCTATCTCCATTCATTCGAAAGATAGCGTGATTACAACAGACAGACAGACGGACATCGCTAAATCGACTTAGAATTTTACGCTGATCAAGAATATATATACTTTGTTGGGTCTGATATGAGTATTTCGAGGAGTTACAAACGGAATGACAAAGTTAATATACCCTCCATAGTATAGTGGAGGGTATAAAAATTGTAGTGTTGAGTGTCGGCTAACACACGTCCACAATTCTAGCCCATAACTCATTCTTATCGCAGAATGGTACAACATGTTTTGTTTCCGAAAAGTATACAATTTCAACGGTGGGGATCCTCGACTCATTCAGAATGATTTGGTTGTGGAAATTATTGACCGGTTCATCTGAGTTTTCCATAGTGTAGGTGACTTTTCACTATGTACTGTTGTCATTTCGGATGAAATTTCGTTCTCTAATCCATAGGATTTTCTCTTCCCGATTTATGATACAAGTTTGCCCTATGTTCGTCTACGAAAGCTTTCCAGCGCTTTTTTCATTGGGATTACGGGTCGAAACTGCAACGATCAAAAGACCAATTCATCATTAATGTCCTCAAACTCAGATTCTGCTATGAGATTCCGCAATCATATTATTCACTCTTTGAAGCTAAGGATCCGTACCTCTGTCCGACACTGCCTGTCGCTCATATGGTTGTCTACATAAATGGTCTCTTTAGCAAACTCTCTATGAATTACTTGGAGCCCCTATTTTATAATACGCATTTTTTAATAATAATTTTTTGGCGACTGATCGGATGAATCTTTCGTTATCTACTTGCAAAGTATTTGTACCAATAATTTTTATACCCTCCACCAAAAAAGGTATGGAGGGTATATTAAGTTCGTCATTCCGTTTGTAACTCATCGAAATAATCATTTTAGACCTAACAAAGTATATATATTCTTGATCAGCGTAAAATTCTAAGACGATATAGCCCTGTCCATCCGTCTGTCCGTCCGTCCGGCTGTTGTAATCACGCTGCAGTCTAAACGAATTAAGATAGGAAGCTAAAATTTTGCACAGATCTCTCTTTTGTCTGCAGGCAGGTCAAGTTCGAAGATGGGCTATATCGGTCCACGATATCGTATAGCCCCCATATAACGGTACCCCCGATATTCGGTATTTTGATGATGTTAGCCACATTTTTTCAATCAAATTGTCTGAAAATCCTTACAAGTAGTTCCTTGTGGGTACTTTATACCTCGACAGAGAATTATCTATATCGGTCCACGATATCGTATTGCCCCCATATAACGGTACCCCCGATATTCGGTATTTTGATGATGTTAGCCACATTTTTCAATGGAATTGTCTGAAAATCCACACAAGGAGTTCCTTGTGGGTACTTTATATCTCGGTAGAGAATTATCTATATAGGTCCACAATATCGTATAGCCCCCATATAACGGTACCCTCACGGTATTCGGTATTTTGATGATTTTTGCACATTTTTCAATGGAATTGTCTGAAATTCCACAAAAGAAGTCCCTTGTGGGCATTTTACCTCCTCAAAAAGAATTGTCTATATAGGTCCACAATAACGTATATCCCCCATATAACGGTACCCCCCCGATATTCGGTATTTTGATGATTTTACCCACACTTTTCAACGGAATTGTCTGGAAATCCACATAAGGAGTTCCTTGTGGGTACTTTGTACCTCGGCAGAGAATTATCTATATAGGTCCACAATATCGTATAGCCCCCATATAACGGTACCCCCGATATTCGGTATTTTGATGATGTTAGCCACATTTTTCAATGGAAATGTCTGAAATTCCTCACAAGGAGTTCCTTGTGGGTACTTTATACATCGACAGAAAATTATCTATATAGATCCACGATATCGTATAGCCCTCATATAACGGTACCCCCGATATTCGGTATTTTGATGTTTTTAGCCATATCTTTCAACGGAATGCTCACAAGGGGTTCTTTGTACACAAGGGGTTCTTTGTGAGCACTTTACTCCCCGACAGAGATTCTCTATATAGGTTAACGATAACGTATAGCTCCCATATAACGGTACCCCGAGATATTCGGTATTTTGATGATTTTAGCCACATTTCCCAATTGTATTGTCTGAAAATCCACACACGGAGTTCTTTGTGAGCACTTTACCCCTGAAACGGAATTGTCTATATAGGTCCACAATATCGTATATACCCCATATAACGGTACTCCCCTATATTCGGTATTTTGATGATTTTATCCACTTTTTCCAATGGAATTATCTGAAAATCCACACTAGGAGTTCCTTGTGAGTACTTTACACGCAGACATAGATTTGTCTTTATAGGTCCACAATATCGTAAATCCCCTCATATATCGGCACCTTCCTATATTAGATATTTTAAAGATTTTAAAATAATTTTTATTGGATTTTATTTTTTTGAAAATTTTCTAATTCGTTCCAAATGGTGGAGGGTATTCAAAGTTCGGCCCGGCCGAACTTACTGCTTTTTTACTTGTTATAAATACAAATCTTCCATTACATCCTTACACAAATCCTTAAATGGCAAATAAAATTCTGTCGCTGTTTAATGTATTAAATTAATATTTAAGATAAATAACTAAATGTAAAATTAACTACACATGCAACCAATTCTGATTTCCAGTTATCCTTGTGAAATACATGTACTTTGATTATGGACAAAGAACATAGATTTTGGAAAAATTATTAAATAAACAATTAATAAAATATAACACTTAAAGAATAAATAAAAACAACAAATTTTTACTTATCATAATGCCAGCTGGAATTCATAAATAAATAAAAAATAAAGGAGTATCCACAAATAATAGTAGAAAAATCCGCCAACAGTAGTTAAACTAAATACCGAACATTGTACCTATCCTTACCAACTAACATAAACAGGAAAGAAACAAATAAGAAAAGGAAAACGCAAAGCTCACTAATTATAACGCAAAGTGGTATGCATAAATAAATAAAAGATTAAGGAGTATCCACAAATAATGGTCGAAAAAATTAACCAACTAACCTCCATACATATTCCACTCCTCATTTATTTAATTCCAAAGAACACTTCTTTTATCCATTTCAAACCATAAGAACAGTGCACATTCTGCAAGTTCCAAATTAATTTTGAAATTTTGACAACAATTTGTTAGTTTTTTGTTGGCAAAATATTTTTGTCACTAAAAATAAATAATTATGTAAGCTTATACAGAAAAAATAGTAAAAAAAAATATTTAATTTTTAAAACAATTTTTCTAATAATTGTAAATAATATTCTAAATTTGATGATAACAATATTTTGTTAAACTTTTGGCTTAATAAGTTTGGCTCAGAAATAAAAATTACTTGTGACTAAATGTAATTCCATCGTTGTCATCAATCCACAATATTGGAATAGTGTTTCCTATTATATTTCTGTATAAGCTTACTTCGATAAATATAAACGAGGACAAGAATATTTATGTTCGTTATTGATTGGAGATTACATTGGAGTACATTGTTTTACTATTGTGGACAGTTCTCTCGCCTATTATTTGTTGACGCTCCTATATTTCTTATTTATTCATGCATACCACTTTCCATTATGACTAGCATGGCTTGGTTTTTTCTTATTTATGTTGTTTAGTAGTGATTAGTGTTTTATTATCTGTTGACAGTTTTTTGGACTTTTATGTGGATGCGTCTTTATTTTTTATATATAGGGCTTGTTTTTTTTCTAATTTATTTTTTTGTGGGTAATATTTTATTTACGTTTTTTTGTTTAGGAAACATTTCATATTTGCGACCCTTATTTTGGGTTCTTTTTTTTGAATATTTTTTTTTATCTTTATAAACAATTTATTTCTGTATTAAAGTTGTTTTGTCCTTTCATTTTTGTATTACATTTTAGTTATTAGAAAAAAAATAAGATAAGGTGATCTATCTCCGTTGTTTAAATCACTAGTTTTGTTGTTTCGGTTTTCATTTTGCAACAAAATGTTTAGTATTATTATACCTATCCACTATTATAGCTACACTTTCCTTGTTAATCTAGGAAGATCTTTACAAAGCCACCGATATATTTCAATTAACGTGGAATTCGGTCTCTCTATTTGTATATTTATTTCACTGAGCTGTGTCACCATTTGATAAATTTCAATCCCTAATGATCAAATCTAATTTAGCACTAGTGGCGTTGAAAGGAGTAGAAGACATTGTTGGCCACCGTCATATTCTCAATCAAGTGTTGTGATAGTCTCTTTCGATATTTGTAAAAAATATTGGTATAAATACTTTGTAAGGAGGGAATAGAAGATTTATGGATATTGATTCCGTTAAGAATAAGAGATTTATTAGGGGAAGCAATAATAATAATAATAATAATAATAATAATAATAATAATAATAATAATAATAATAATAATAATAATAATAATAATAATAATAATAATAATAATAATAATAATAATAATAATAATAATAATAATAATAATAATAATAATAATAATAATAATAATAATAATAATAATAATAATAATAATAATAATAATAATAATAATAATAATAATAATAATAATAATGGATTTACTAGATATTACAAGCAACATTACAAAAAATCTTTTGTAACCTTTACGCGGCCCTTCACCAGTAGTATTGTTTGATTTAAAATTTTAGCCATCTATATCAATTCTTTTGAAAGATAGCGTGATTACAAAAGACAGACGGACATAGCTAGATCTTAAAATTTTACGCTGATCCAGAATATTTATATATATACTTTGTAGGGTCTTTTATAAATATTTCGAGGAGTTGAATGACAAAGTTAATATACCCCCCATAGAATGTTGGAGGGTATAATAATAAAAGTATTTGTTAAACAGTGTTACCTGTATTGGCACAGTAGTGGGGTAGAGCCTTCCTTCGCTTCAGGGCAATGGAAGAAGTGAGAGGGTTACAATAACTAGCAACGATCTCAGCATAAAGCAATGTGGCTTTGGCGCCGTTCGAAACTCGTTGCAATCTGTCAATGTCAATAGATGTTAATCATTTGAGTCATCTTTTCAATTGTAATTAATTTCTTTATTTTTTGCTTTATTTTTTAATGTTTTTTTTTTTTTTTCAAAAGAAAAAACATTTTGTAACTCTATGTGTTACATATGTCCGACAATACCCATACAACTATGGTGTAATGGGCTACCTGCAATCCTGGCGTCGCATGCAAGTATCCGACCAGCCGATTTTTCAATTTTGTTGTTATCAGCAGGGACCTTAATCGCGGATGAAACCACATACATGAATTCAGAATAGATTTACATCGATTTAGCAGATGCGAGGGCTGCAGATGAAATCGCCCTGTTGGATTTGGACCCAGGTTCGGATATATTTACAGCCGCAATCGGTTCGACAAGTGCTGTTTCCACGGCAGCAGAGTACAATGTTGTATCAGTGGGGGAACATTCCGGGGTAGCGATAACGCCATCAACATTCAGGAGTTCGTCTTTCGAATGCAATTACATTGACATACTATATAATAAGAAGAAATCCGATTCGGACGTACGCGTCTCGAACGTAATCCGGATAAACATTTTTGATACACCTTAACTACCACGACGTTGTCAAAAACTGATTATGACGAACAACTACATCATCTATTACTATATCGCGTTCTGGAAATTTGCATTTATACGCGTTAATATAACGCGACTATATAAAGTGTACGCTCCTATTCTAGTCAAAAACTGTTGCTAATTCTTGGAACGTGAACATCAATGTTTGGCCATGCTTTCGAAAATTTAATTTGAAGCTATAGACTCCAGCTTCCCACAAACCTCCCATGTGAGGGCACCAGAAGTTTAAAATGCCACGATATTCCCTGATCTGATAACGTGGAAGAGACGGAAATTCTACTGAATTTCTGCGAAGCCCCAAAAAATTTGTTCCATCTAAGCAATGCGCCAAGAAATTAGCAGTATACAAATTGGACACTGCTTCCAAATGAATTGCCTTTGTAGCGAAACAGACAAAGACACATACGTAGCCTTTTGTGATTCGACAAGACCGACCTAGATAAAATTTTACATCAAAAGGACACGACAGTATTTGTAAATGGCCGGTCAGGAACTGTTCTCACTGAGGGAGCCCATCCTGTAAACTACAGACTTTACAACGACGAACTACCAAACAAATGAGATTTTTCATACGCGGAATCCAATATTTCTGTCCTAAACTGCACATCAACTTGAGGTCAAAGCAGTACGATAGGGGAGTTATTGCGAATCGCTCCGAATAGGAAAACGTGGATAAGTGCGCCAATCTACCGCCTGACGGATTAAGGGCATGTAGGCAACTCGTACGATTTATAGGCTTCTTGTTTTTGTACTTATTAGAAAAATTCATCTTTTGAGTGATAATGTCTGTACCAGGGATGTGTTTGGCGAAGAAATGTGACAAGATAGGCATTGACTCGAAACATGTTACGCAAATACGACGAATGTGCCAAAATGTCTTAAAACGTCGACGAAAACAACGAAAAATGAGTTCGAACTATTCTCATTTCGATGTCGGTGTCAATGGTAATAAATCTATGATTTGTAAGATACAAATTTACTCTTGCCTAACCAATGGCCACTATAGGCGGCAGGAAGACAATTCTGAGAGAGATATAACTCGACTTCCTAGATCTGCGGGATAATATTCGGATTTTGATATTTTACCAATTGTATTGCAAATATTTTCTTGTATCCGATATACACTATTAGCAACGAAAGTTATCCATGTGGTGGTGTTTCAGCAAATTTGACGAAATCCAATACATATTTCCCGAAAGATCTGAAGCCAAAACTGCTCAATAAAAGCTTAAACGGGGCAAAGAAATTGATTTTAAGGGAGCGACCTTTGTTTTGTACGATATACGAACAAAAAATTGTCCATCTGGGGGCTCGACACGCATATAAAATTAAAAATCTTTTTAATCAGCCACAGTAGCTGCCAAAAGGGATTCATACTAACCTACATTGTTTTGCAACCCTTTTTGCGTAATAATTTTTGCTGTCACAATCACTGGGGCCAAATAATTTCACAATAGCCGAAATACTTCCCTCTTAGTGTAGCTGGATAGGGTTAACTGCAAGTTAAAATACTTCATCGTAAAATATTTTAACGTCGGGCTTCTTCATCAATAAATTTTCGTTCCCATCAAATTGTTTAAGAATAGCTTCGCGAGATTCCCCCAAGTACACGGTGGCGCTAATCTCAGCTTTTATTGGCAGCGTAACGATATATTTACCCTCTGAGTCCGTACGGGGTATTCCAGACGTAGTTTTATTCACAAAAACGGTATGAAACGGTCTTAGAAAGTTTCCTCAAGAAATTGACATCTGCCAAGCGATGGTTGGGGAGTTGCAACCTCAAGACTGAATTGGCCACAAATAAGGGAAAATTTCCTGATATAGTATGCTAGACTAGCACATTTGTTTCTAAAGTCAGAGAAGTATCGAATGCACTGATAATTTGTATATGACAAGCAGCAGTAGCAGTACGAGAACGAGAAACTAATGCCTGCTACAAAAGAATTAACATTACATACGGGAAACCTCAAACAATTTTAAAGATGCTCTAAAATAAAAGAGGACTGACACAGGATCTGTCAGCACCCTAGCAGGATACAAAACACCTTGGTGAGCCATATTCAGCATAGCCGTATCGAAAAATATTGCTTTATTTCGAGCGGCGTGGAACACTTGACCTGGTAAACTTGCAGCAGATGTCGATACTATACAATTTGCCTAACTAGATGGCATAGAGATCTGATTTTAGGAAACATTAGATGTCATACTGGAAGTTTGAGTCGAATTACTCAATATAATGTCTTCCCGATGCAAGAATGTATGATGTGCCTAATTGCACTACTAACACCATTTAATTACTTTATGACCGCTACGAATACTATTTATGCAAAGATGATGGCGCTTCATAATTTTATGACGTTGATTTAGACAAATGATACCATTAAAACTTCTCGAAGCGCGGAGAGAACCACTCGATTCTGAATCATTAATATTCGAAAGATGCCCTTGAACTTCTCTATTAATTAACTTTTTCGACTGATCTGAACCACGAATATCATGAAGACACGCAAGCATACGAAATCGATCAGTTAGAAAAGCATCCAATAGCATCTAAATCAAGCACTCTGCTCCTAAAGAATCTAAGTAATTGTTGGCAGTCGTTGGAGACACAAAAATACAAGAATCGGATTTCAATTTCCAGTTCTGACATCATAAATGGACATCGACGTTAAATATCCATTTATTCCGCATTGAATCGACTTCAAATTCGAACTAGTCTCACTGAAGGGCATTGGAATGTCCCATAAAATATTCAACTGAAACTTTGAGACCATCTCTCGAACTTCCCCAGTCGTCTTTCGGACCAAATGAAAAAGTCTTCCAATGTCGCTCAGACGAGCTGTATTTATGTACATTTCGGTAAACAAATCCTTAAATGTGGTCATTATTTAAAGTCACCTTCATAGACACCTTTGTCGCACGGCAGCAGACTTAGATTATGTGTCAACTGAATGAATTTGAAACATAGTCTAAATTACGAAAACTAGCACTGATATTCCCCACAATAGATGTGAGCTGAGACTGAGTCTGCGAATGATTTTCGTGCGGTATGTCGAAGTTTAAGTCGACGTTTCCAGCAAAATTGCATTTTGTGATTTTTTTAGGATTTCAAACCCTTCTAAGAATGTACTACAGCGCACTATAGGGCCATAAAAGAAACTCGAAAACGTTAGTTGTCTTAAACCTCCCACACTATAGTGAAAAAAAATCTACATATATATATCAATTGTTGTTCGTTGGTAATTGAATCGGTTGAAAACGGCTGGACCGAATTACATTATTTTTTGTACAAACGTTCGTCATACCCCGAGTTAGGTTTCTAAAGAAAAAAAATAGTGACCACACCTACTTTTATGCCCACTATTTTGATTTATCTAAAATCCTTATATTTGCCAAATAATGAGGATATCGGTTTGAAAATTATTAAAATCCTAATATTTGCCACAATCATGAAGATATCTCTTCCACAATCTATATGTAAAAAAATTTAGGTAAGTATAGTAACACATCAGTTGAGAACGGCTGGACCGATTTGACTCAAATTTTCTTTTGGTTATTTGTAATTACAGTGGTAACGTTTTCGGGAAAGAAAATTTTGAGAAAAGCCTCGCAGAACTGAAAAAATGTACTGTTCTATTTTGATATGGAATTTTGTGTAGAATTGTTTCAGAATGCCTTTAGAATTACAAATTCTTATTGAAAATAATAATAATATAATTATATGGTTGTCATACCAAAAAAATTTATTACGATTAAAAAATACTTCTCAAACCATCAAAACACATAAGCATTGAACATACTTTTAAACTGTAAACAGTTGATACTGAAACTTTTAATGTTAAATTTCAGTTCATTCGGTAGAAATTGTAACAAAATTCAACATGCAAAAGAACGAATTTTTAGTGGTATTATTATACCTAAACGAAACGGATATATTCTACCTTTATAATACTGATAATTGAGGTTTGAGAATTTTATTAAATACGATGATATAACGAATATAATGAGGAACTGAGGAATAGAAAATAAATCATAAAGTGGGCTTTTGTTGTAATTTTTTGACAAATAAAAATGGTTTTAACCCCTCAAAATACCTCAAATCGGCCAAATTAGAGCACATTTGGTCGACAAATTTTTAGGACATAATATTATATAAGGAGTATATGTAAAAATATACATTTTGTAACATCAATCATGCTAAGAATAATATAAAAGCCGCTGCAAAGTTTGAAAGACGCATATTTAATTTGGTGACCTTTATCGTAATTGAAAGTGTTGAACGGAGAGGCTAACGTTAAGATAGAGCTTTAAATTTGATACAGTCCTACATGAAAAATCATTTGCACAAAATATGTATCAGGTCGGTCTGCATTGTGATATAGCTCCCCTCAAATGATGTATCCCCTTTGAAACTCTCCAAATTTGAGATTTTATTTTGTATGGGACCATGTCTTGTTATAACTCTTATATGAAGGTATCCGTTGTTTTTAGCTGTTTTCAGGGTCTTGGTCACATTTTTCAATTGATTTTGCCCTTATTCGGCATCTTAGCTTCTAAGGGGGTAGAATACCACTTCGCTTAAATTTTCAATGTCAATGTTTCAAAGTAGCGTCCATATAAAGTTTAATTATTAAGCTTTAAAAATATGCATTAAAGACCAAAACTTTGGGCCGGCAACGCGGACTGAGACAGCTAGTTGGTCTGTAAATTCCAAATTTCTAATCTCCGATGAGGCATTTAACAAACGATGTAAAGGTACCGCTGAAGTGTAAAGAAATTAATAAATAAAAATTAAATATTCAAATTAAATTTCCAAAATACCGTATTTTTGCACACAAAATATTTTAATTATTATTTTCTAACGAAAATATAGTTTCTCTTCTATTGAGTTTACGATCTTGTCACTTGGGTAAAAAAACAAGTTTTTTGGCATAGGAGTTATTTTTAAAGTAACTCCTGGGGAGAATATCCCAGACGAAAAACAAAGGAACTGATGAGGATTATTGGCTCTTTCCGAAGCCTAGGTATTCCCTGCCTTACCCCCTGGTAAACATTACAATCGTGTTTCACTAATAAACAAACATTGTTTTTATAATGGATTAAGCCTGACCATTTTGCAATAACATTTTTTTTTCCAATAACGACATTTTTCTTTGTCATATATTATGTTACAAGTCGTTTTAAAAATAAAAAATATCAAAAGTCTGCACCAAATGTATGCATGTAACACCTATGTGGCTGTCCGACTAAGCAATGATAATTTGCCGCGTGAATATTACTGCGTTTGTATGTATATAGCGATCGCTAGCGAACAACCAAACAAACCAATGCAAGTGCCGCAATTTTTAATAATAGTTTAATTATTTTTTTAATAATGCAAATTTTAATTAATAATAAAAATTTGGAAAAATTAAACAATTTCTTAGTATTAACTATACCGATGTCGAGTACAAAATACAATGAGGTAGGACCAGGTTTTCATATAGCCCCCATACAACGGTACCTACCGATATTCGGTATTTTGACAACTTAAGCAACATTTTCTAAGAGAATTGTTTCATATTTGGTATATAGAAATGGTAATAGATTCTATATCCTGTGCAAGAACATTTCCTATATAGATCCACGTTCAGTATTGGTTGAAGGTTTAGTATATATTCATTTAACATTACCACCCCTCATAAAAATATCTCAAGCTTTTAGCAAATTCTTCAACCGAGAAAATAAATCTTGTTTGACTTCCGCCAAAGTCGATAAAACAAGGTCACCTATTCATCGGTGTTTCGTTCTGGCTAACTTTTCGTGTAAGCAATATGTGAGTCAGCAACCTCTTAATGTAGAAGTATAAGGTTCCTAAATAATAATACTTTTCTAAATACTTTGTAGAATAATTTTAACCTATTCTAAATCAAATGCACCGTACCGAGTAAATTTTTTAAGACTGTTTCTACTCTTTGCTTATTCCGATCTGCCACTTTTACTCAAAATGATTAATAAAATGTTACGTTTAAAGTAAACACTTTTCCCAAACAAAAAAAAAAACAGATAAAATCGATATACACTGTTGTACAACATTTTTTCTACTCCACTAATTTAAAAATTTGGCATTCTAAAGTGATAAAATAAGTACTACATGTTTAAGTAAGTGTAAACACCACACAATCAGTAATACAACGCAAATAAAAGTAAAACCAGGACAATTACTTCCCAAGAAATATTACTAATAAAATTTGTAACGACCGATGCTTGAAACCTTTTAACAGCTTATCATAATATACTGTAATAATTTTAGACAAAAAATGACAAAAATATCGATTTACTACAGTAGTGGGATTTAAATCCTCATATAGTAAAAAATATTTGACGTGTCAATACCAAAATTCAGATTTCTTCTAATTGATATATTTTCTATCAATTCCCAACAAAAAATTTATATAACGAGGCAATTGGTTTTGACCATTTTTTGTTAAAACCGTCACTGACAAATTAACGACACGATTTTTGTTGTTGTTTTACACAATTTTTCGAGAAGATTCGTTATTATACCCTCCACCTTGGAAAGGATGATATATTAACTTTGTCATTCCGTTTGTAACATCCTTAAATATTCGTCGTAGACCCCATAAAGTATATATATTCATAATCAGCATAAAATTCTAAGTCGATTTAACGATGTCCGTCTGTTTGCCTGTCTATCCGTCTGTCTGTCTGTCTATCCGTCTGTCTGTCTGTCTGTCTGTTGAAATCACGATACAGCCCACATTATTTGACGTAGAGCCAAAATTTAGCAGAGCAATTTGTATTGTGTCTAGTAAGGTTGGTATTGAAAATGAGATATATCGGTCCACGTTCTGGTACAGTCCCCATATAACGGTACCTCCCGATATTCGGTATTTTATTTTTTTTTCGTTCGGTCCCGCCCCTGCCGACCGAGGGGTCCACCTCCCAATACGTAGGGAGCGCGTACACCCCATAGTCCGCACCATGGAGGGTTAGTATTGTAGGGAAACACCAGCTACAGTAAAACATCAGCCGGTTTTAGTAAAAGGATTAGTATTACAAATCACACACAACGAGCAAAAATACAAATCTGGCAGCTCCTGATACTATAATTACAAATTAAGTATTGATATTTTTATTGCATGCAAAGGTTCAGAGAGTGATAAATTATTATAGAGGTTGTTATATATTTCACATAGAGATCTAAGGGGGTTGCTTAGTTCGTAGTTAGATCTCGCCAAGGAAAGATTTAGCGGTATATAATTACGAGTTATTCTAGACGGAACATTAAACTTTATTTCGCCAATTAAAAATTGTGAATCAATTTGACCACGCAAAAGTCGTATTAAAAATATTACTCTAAGCATTAAACGCCTTCTTTCTAACGATGGAAGGTCTATAAGTTTTAATCGATTTTCATAGGGGGGAGTGCTTCAGACGGATTCCAGGGCAGACCTTTGAATGCGAATATAATGAATTGTTTTTGAACTGCTACTATTGAATTAGAGTAACATTTATAAAATGGACTCCACAACACGCAACCATACTCTAATGTAGGTCTAACTGGACTAGTAAACAAGCGTTTAGTTACGTAAGGGTCTTCAAACTCTTTAGACCAGCGCTTAATGAAACCTAGAAGAGACTTTGCTTTATTAACGCTAGATTCAATGTGTAAGTTAAAACGGAGTTTATTGTCCAAAATAACACCAAGATCAATAAATGAGTCTACATTCTCCAATTTGTATGAACCTACGAAGTAATCAGATTGAATATGTCTAGATCTGAATAATGATAATTTTTCGCATTTTTTAAGATTTAGTGACATGCCATTAATACCACACCTATTTACAATGGAATGTAGATCATGTTGTAAAATGAGCTATTGAGAGAATCGAGATTAATGAACAGCTTAACATAATCTGCAAACATTATAATTTTGGAAAACCTTACAACTGACGGAAGATCATTGAGATAGAGAACGAATAGTAATGGCCCTAAATGGCTTCCTGGGGAACACCAGAATGGACAAGAATATTTTTTGAGATGGTATTTGTGAAAGACACCTTTTGAGTACGGTTTTCAAGGTATGACGAAATCCAGTCTAACAATAATGTAGGGAAACCCATTATATCAAGCTTGTGGAGTAATAAACTATGTACGACAGTATCAACAGCTTTACTAAAATCGGTATAAATGGCTTTATTAGCTCTTTGGTAGAACAATTCAATACGTTCATGTTTGACCAAGGCGGTGACGGTCTTCCTCAGCTTCATCGAACGACCCTCAGGACCATCGGGATTTTTTAAATTACATTTATTGGGTCGCACAGCAAACCCCAACAGGGACATTAATTTGGTTACCTTAGCTTGATTCATTTTGAAAGGATTTTCATATAACTTTTCTTTCATCAAAATCCAAAGAAAATCCTCCTGCAATTCACCGAAACGACGAAATTTACGGTTTGATATAGTCCCCATATAACGGTACCTCCGAAGATTCGGTATTTAGATGACTTTTGACACATTTTTTCAAGAATTTCTCTGAAAATTGGTAGTTGTTGATCATAATGGGTTCTAGTTCGTGTGGCGAGTCATTGTAATTATAGGTCCACGTTTTGGTATAGCCCCCATATAACGGTACCTCCCGATATTCGGTAATTTGATGATTTTTGCCACATTTTTCACGGATTTGTCTGAAAATTGGTATTTGTAGGTCTTAATGGGTTCTAGCTCCTTTGGCGAAACATTGTATGTGTAGGTCCACGATATGGTATAGCCCCAATATAACGGTACCTGCCGATATTCGGCATTTTAATGGTTTTTGCCACATTTCTTCTAATGTTTACATTACCCTAAAGTGGGGGGTATTAAAAGTTTGGCCCGGCCGAACTTAATGTTTTTTTACTTGTTTTTAATGAATATTGTTTGTTTATTTTATTAACCACTTTTTTCCACATTGTTCATCTGGTTGTTTTTATGGATATCGCGATAATGATGATGAAGAGTAGGCTGTAAGTCTGGTTTGGCGGTGATACTTACTTAATCTAAATCTATATTGTGTTTTTATACCCTCCACCAAAAAAGGTATGGAGGGTATATTAAGTTCGTCATTCCGTTTGTAACTCATCGAAATAATCGTTTTAGACCCAACAAAGTATATATATTCTTGATCAGCGTAAAATTCTAAGACGATTTAGCCCTGTCCGTCTGTTGTAATCACGCTACAGTTATACCTCGGCAGAAAATTGTCCATATAGGTCCACGATATCGTATAGCCCCCATGTAACGGTACCCCCCGATATTCGGTATTTTGATGATTTTACCCACATTTTTCAACGGAATTGTCTGAAAATCCACACAAGGAGTTCCTTGTGGGTACTTTATACCTCGGCGGAGAATTATCTATATAGGTCCACAATATCGTATAGCCCCCATATAACGGTACCCCCCGATATTCGGTATTTTGATGATTTTACCCACATTTTTCAACGGAATTGTCTGAAAATCCACACAAGGTGTTCCTTGTGGGTACTTTATTCCTCGGCAGAGAATTGTCCATATAGGTCCACGATATCGTATAGCCCCCATGTAACGGTACCCCCAGATATTCGTTATTTTGATGATTTTACCCACATCTTTCAACGGAATTGTCTGAAAATCCACACAAGGAGTTCCTTGTGGGTACTTTATACCTCGGCAGAGAATTATCTATATAGGTCTACGATATCGTATAGCCCCCATATAACGGTACCCCGCGATATTCGGTATTTTGATGATTTTAGCCACATTTTACAATCGTATTGTCTGAAAATCCACACACGGAGTTCTTTGTGAGCACTTTACCCCTGAAACGGAATTGTCTATATAGGTCCACAATAACGTATATCCCCCATATAACAGTACTCCCCTATATTCGGTATTTTGATGATTTTACCCACATTTTTCAACGGAATTGTCTGATAATCCACACAAGGAGTTCTTTGTGAGCACTTTATGCCCTGACATAGAGTTCTCTATATAGGTTAACGATATCGTATAGCCCCCATATAAGGGTACCCCCATTATTCGGTATTTTGATGATTTTAGCTATATATTCCAATGGTATTCTCTGAAAATCCACATAAGGATTTTTTGTGAGCACTTTAACCCCTGAAAGGTATTTGTCTATATAGGTCCACAATATCGTATATCCCCAATATAACGGTACCCCCGATATTCGGGGTTTTGATGATTTTAGTCACATTTCCCAATGGAATTATCTGAAAATCCACACAAGGAGTTCCTTGTGAGTACTTTACCCCCAGACATAGATTTGTCTATATAGGTCCACAATAGTGTATATCCCCCCAGATATCGGCACCTTCCGATATTAGGTATTTTAAAGATTTTAACAGAATTTTCAATGGATTGTATTTTTTTGAATATTTTCTAATTCGTTCCAAATGGTGGAGGGTATTCAAAGTTCGAACTTACTGCTTTTTTACTTGTTGTATCTATCATTGCTCCCAACATTGCTACCGGAAAAGAAACCTAGATTATGTGATACAAAAATTCAATCCTCCTCATATTCCAGATGCCAAGTTAAATGTCATCTTTACCGGAGCACACTCTTTAACTAAATTTAGTACCCAATTTAGTATGGTCGCAAGATGGACGGATTCCGAAAAATCCTTTGATTTTTCATCACTTGGGTATTTATGTTGTTCCCCTCTCTCCCGCTCTTCTGAAAGAATGTGATAATTCATATTTTTTGTTTTGATCGAAGGATCTACTTCCACGAGTGAGGAATCTACTTACTGACGAAAATTTTTTAAGGTAGCACAATACAGAAGCTATTCGTTTATCACTGTAAAATCTGCAAAGATTCCGTCGACCGAAGGAATCTAGGATCCTCTATGGTAGCAGGAGCCGGTACCACCTCTTCCTGGATTGCACCAACACGGCTGCTAGTCGAGTCCCTAAAACGTTCCTGGCAATCAGTAAGAGCAATCATAGTGTTTTAATTTGTGTTAGACCTCAGTTCTTTCATGATGTAGTTTTTTATACCCTCCACCATTCAATGGAGGGTATATTAACTTAGTCATTCCGTTTGTAACTCCTCGAAATATTCATAATAGACCCTACAAAGTATATATATTCCGGATCGGCGTAAAATTCTAAGACGATCTAGCGATGTCCGTCTGTCTGTCTGTTTCATGCTCTTTTCTTTCTCTTTCGAACGAATTGAGATAGAAGGTTAAAATATTGTATCAGTCGGAAGATTAAGTTCGTAAATGGGCCATGTCGGTCCACGTTTTCGTATAGCCCCCATATAACGGTACCTCCCGCGTATAATAAGGACAAATACCAATTAGCTTTAAAAAACAATTACATTGTCAACAATATGTTCAGCAGAACTAAAATGAAAACTAAAAAAGACTATAAGAGCAATGTCGTTTATAAGATAACATGCAACGATGACGAAACCAATATATGCCAAAAAGTATATATTGGCACGACAAAAACGAAATTAAAACTAGACTTTCCGGACATAAACCGGATCAAAAATCAGACAAACCTTTAGAACAAAAGACAGCTCTAGCAGCACATTGTACATTATCAGGACATAGACCGAATTTTAAGGATATAGATATAATGGCACAAGAAAACAACTATAAAAGACGATTCACATTAGAAATGTTACATATCATACATGCACCACCGGAAAACAGAAAGAACTATGAAACTGATACACATATTTATAAAAATTTATAAAAATTTAGTACATAAACACAGATGGAAAAAGGCTTAGTTCGAATTTGAGGTTAAATTAAAGTAGACGTTTTCCTCTTAAACAAATTAATGTAAGATTTGTGTGTTGTGTAGTTTTCTCCTATCAATTTGTAATCAATTGTGTTATTTGTAACAGGTCACTGAAGATGATTGTCGATGACAATCAAAATATTGGATGTAATAAAGAGAAAAAAGGAAATAACTAAATAAAATTGTTTTATTGACCTTCAGCCGAACCATCATCAAACATATTAAAATCTACCAGGTCAACAATAAATAACATCAATTTTTTTTATTCAAAGAAACTGAAATGTAATGTATAAAATTAATATTTAGAAATTATATTGTACAAATTTAAATTTCAGAAAACGTTTTGTACATTATAACATATTTTTTTTATTTCGTTTTACAGATCCTACTCGGTATGTGTGAAAAAAATGGGAAAGCAAAACAGCAAATTAAAGCCTGAAGTGCTCGAGGATTTGAAACAGAACACTGAATTTACAGGTATATGTATTAAAAATTTTATGTACAACCCCATTTTATGTAAAGAACGAAATACTCAGCAGGGGAGCTATAGTAAAACATGTACCTACATAGACAATAGATTGCCACTGGAGGCAGAACCCTTTAAAAACTCTAAACACTAAATTTGGAACAAGTCCGTGCCAAAACGTGGGTGAAATCATCGAACTATCGAATATCGGGAGGTACCGTTATATCGGAGCTACACGAAAATATTTTCAATTCCAACCATCGTAAACGCAATGCAAACTATGGTGCCATTTTTCTAAGCTGTGCTTTTGATTTTAACAACCGACGGACAGACATTAGAATCTTATGGTGATCATGAATATTTAAGTTTTATGGGGTCTTCGACGAATATTTAGGGATGGTGGATAATAATAAATAACTTCAATGTAACACAAGTATCTCCATTAAAAAGTAATAAGGCTATACAACTTGTCGATTTTTAAATGCGTTGCCGTATTAATTTTTGTCACGCATTTTCCTGTATTTTGACCGAGAATACTTGGTTCAATTTGTAATGCACAAAAAGTAGAATATCACATACAAAACCATAATTGGAAAATATGAATACTTTAAAATTATATGCCCATTTTTGACTGTTACTTATCACAAACATAACTTAGGTACCTCGAAAAATCATCAAAAATTATGATATACTTGATTTAGCGATCGCCGTAGAAAAAATCTGACAACAACGCTTACCGTGTTTTAATCACTGAAATGTGTATACAAAAATTAACAAATTTGGTCGACATGAAACAGCAAATTTAGGCTTTTAATCGAAAATTTATACCTATGTAGTTACTTTTCATAGCAGTTAAATTGTCATAAAGACGTTGGACAACTTAACCAAAACATCTGGTATTGCTGGTAATCTCAATAAGAACTACTCCATTGCCAAACCTATTTCCCAGATATCGGAAATATATACTTTACTTCAAAGTTTCACAGTAATTCGATGCATTCAAGATTCAAGAATAGTACATTAAAAACATTGTATGGGATGATCAACTAAGTAATAACTTCAAGGCTTTTTGGCTCCAAAACAAAGTCATTCACCGAGTTGAAACACCGCGGTGCGCCCTCACTTCGCCTGGTCGACTTGTTGAAATCCATAGTTTCGTAAATGCTTTTCAATGATCTCACAGTTTGTATCTGTATTATCGTGTCTCGGAAAGCGGTATTTTCAAATCAACATTTCTTATTGCCAAATCAAAAAGTAGTAGTAGTGTGCGTGGTACAATAAAAAAATAAGGTGAATCTACCTAATGGTAACAATTTTTTTCTGTGTGTGCTCGATTCCAATTTTGTGTATGTATTTATTGTAAACAGAAAACCTTCACGTCAATGACTGGAAGGAACGTACCTGGCGGACCGCGCAATATTAACATATTAACAATTATTGTTATGGAATTGAAATATTGAAAAATTTGGACCATATTTTGAAACTAAATCCAGGCTTTCCATTCTTCTAAAATTTGGCTGTTTTAAAGTAAATAACTCATAATCCTATATAAATCAAGTCAATATAAATGGTAGATCATAGTGGCACACTCCCTCTAAGATGTCACACATAACGCCTACACTATAATTTCTTGTTACATTAAAGCCCAAAGCATTCCAAACAGAGTTTTCTTTGATTCTAGTAAAGCTATAATCATTTATATCTAAGTCAGTGTTATAATTTTTAAGATTTCTCAACATTTCAATGTTTTCAACGGCTGTAACTTTATTCATTTCTCGATACTGTTTACAAAAAAGATAATAAAAATTACGAGCCCTACTTTATAGATAAATAATAAGTGAAAATATTACTTTAATTCCTTTAATATGCCTTCCCTATGCCCCAATAAAATTACCTGCACAATTTGTAAATTGTTAAGCTAATTTATAAACGTTTTAAAGACAGTAATGTTACCAAATCTTTTTCTCTAATACGCGAAAAGAAGCAAAACAACAAAATATATGTTATCATATGGACTGAAGGAATTCGGGAATGCATGGAATTTTTACACCAGCGTGAAAACCAAGAGCATTATCAGGCTAAAACTCGTCAAAATATTTGAAAAGTGGTATACACAACGTATCTGGCTCATTGAAACAAGTTTAATAATCCCACCATAATCTTGCACGTTTGAGAAACAACTCGACACTCTTTGAAGGAGCATTAATCTTTTTGTCTGGAGATTTTCGACAAATGCAGCCTGTTGTTTCTATATAAACACCACCAGATAAATTAGATGCATGTATTAGATCATACTTTATTTATACAACTTCAATCTGACACAAAAATTTGTATTGTGTCAAGGATGGTTGAAAATGTGATATATCGGTTCAGTATTTGTAGTTTATAATGGGTTCTAATTCCGGTGGCAGAATATTTAATATCTAGGTCCACGTTTTCCTATAGCGCAAATATAACAGTACCCACCGATGTTAGGTGTTTAGATAATTCTAGTGACATTTACCCACGAAATTGTTTCAAATTTGGTATTTAACACTCGCAATAGATAACAATCCTTGTAGCATAATATTGTCTATATAGGTTCCCGTTTTGGTATTCTCCCCATTTAATGTTTTTTGAAAAGTTTAACTGCATTATCCACGTTATTATAGGTATTTGTAGTTTAAAGTTGAACATGTTTGAATTCTGGTATACAAAAATGTTTTCTTTACCCAATGGTGGAGAGCTCTTCACTTGTTTCTAATCCCGGTAGATCCAAAGAATTTAGGAAATCAGTTGCCAAAGTATTAATAGATTTATGTATTATTGGATTTTGTCATTCTGTTAAGAATGGTACTGTTTATAGAGCCAACAACAATGTTTTTGGGAGCAAGTAATGAGCCACTGACTAATATTTATATTGTTTTCGTTATTAAGAAAAACGCAATCTATTATGTTTAGAAAAATATTTGGATGATTCGTTAGATTGAAGCTGTACGAATAAAACATGATATAATGCATGCATATAATTTATCGGCTGGTTTTGATCTAGGAGTAACAGGCTGCCTTTTTCGCAAATCTCCAGCTAATAAGAGCAATGCTCCTTCAAAAAGTGCCGAGTTGTTTCTCAAATCCTCGAAAGACTTTTATTTACTACTGTCACTCATCCCAAATTAAGATTTTACATTATTGAAGTACTTTAACCATTTTCTTTGCGTTGCATGTAAATATACGAAATCGGCCGTAAATTTATATGAGAGCTATATTCCGATTTGAAACGATTTCAATATAGTTTGAATTAATTTGTCGAACAAATTCGATCACGCATTCCGAATTTCATTGAAATTTGACATTAATAACTGCTTCGGTGCATCATTACATGAAATTGGCCAATAATATATATGGGGGCAATATCTAAATCCGGACTGATTTCAATATAATTTGATAATTTTTTTTGTAGGTCGGTCGAAAATATATTTGGATATCCAAGCTTCAACTAATTTCAATATAATATGGCATATCTATTTTTCTAAATTATGTAACTTATTCCCAATTCTATTAAAATTTTATGGGAGCTATATCCATTTTAAATATCATTGAAATTTTTCACACATAGGGTTTTTTATGCACGAAATGCACAAAATCGGCCTGAATCATATATGGGAGCTTTATGCAAATTTCAACTGATTTCAATATAATTCGACAAATTTGTTTTTGTAGCAAATTTCGTTTCTCTTTGCAAGTTTCATTGGAATCGGAGTTGCAATGTAAGGCTAAGGCTAATTTCAGTAGTTGCTGGCTTTTAACCCTGACCACAAAAAAACATTGATTACTACGGAGTAATACTGTATTAGAAACTTTTTCTGGTTAAAAAATTTGCAACCACTTTTTCACACATACCTTCGTTCACCAATTAATATTCCTACTATATCGTTTTTTTTTTTTTTTTTTTTTTTTTTTTGTTTGAAATGTAGTTTAAATAAATTTAAAAGCACTGATTTTGGTTTTCTTGTTGTCAAATCACGCGCGCACAAGAAGAATACTGAGAAAATATGGGAATACGATGCCGAAAGTACAAAACTATTCTCTCCAAAGTAACGGAATTTCGCAACATTTGTCATTCATGTGTTGATGTTCATACAAGCAACAATTTATAATATAAATTTTATATTATTATTATTTAAGTGCCCCGTAAAAGATCAAAATGCATAACATCAAAATTGTGTACGTGTGCATGAAGCTTTCACCGCACACGGTTCATGCATTGATTTTGATTTCGTGCTGTGCAGACAATGTCGAAAACGGATGATACATTTTTGGCGATTTTGGCCGTTTGCTTAAAAAAGAGAAAATTAAAACGGTAAGAGAAATAAAAGAATCTGGATGAAAGAATGGTACAAAAAGAGTCATCGGCAAATGATTTAAAACATTTTTAAGAACTGATAGTTCCACTTACGAAGAATTACAAAGCCTGGTTGAGTCTCTAATTAATTTTTCGGTATTTCTTCATTAATACTTCATATTAATTTTCTTTAATAACCCGATTGTTATATATTTCGTATTTAACATCCCAAAGTGCTGCCAACGACTCGAAAACTTACAACCACTCATATCCGACATCAGTATTCGGCATCTCTATGCACCCATTCGCTTTGAAAAAAAACTTCACAAATGTGAATATGCATGATCTCTTCATCGCACACACGACAAAATCGAACCCCATGCACGAGAAAAATCAAAAATTTTTGATTTTGCTTCATGTATAGTATGTGTGCGGCATACATACAAATTTTCACCAACACCACATAATTGCATGCCATGCATTTTGGTCGTTTACGGGCACTTTACAGTACTATTATTGCTAGGTTTAATAGAGATTACGAGTTTGCATGAAGGCGGATATGTAAAAATAGCCACCATTTAATGTTGCCTCGATATGTTCGAATTCGTTGAAGGTGTTAGCCACATTTTCTAACGAAACTGGTGCTTAGATTCTGTAATTTGCACTACTACCACAGCCAAAAAATTATTTATATAGGCCCACATTTTCGTAAAGGCCCCATAATGTGCGGCGTTATACTGATTTAAGTCACAATTTTCACGCGTAAACCTTACACAGTTAATCAAACTTATTTACACTTGAATTCCCAATTAAAATATGAACTTAAAAGGCAAACATGTTATGGTAAAATTCTTTTTGAACATGGTTATGGAAACTATTGTATTTTAAAAATGTACTAGCTATCCCGGACCGCGGTGATGGCCCATATTATTAGCGTTTAATGCATATTTTTAAGAACCTAATAAAAGTTGTAAAGGTTTAACTTTTCTCTTCAAAAAAGCCTAAACTTTGATAACATAAATAAGGTGTCAACGGTTTATAAAAGTTAGGGACCCAATTAAGTATGTTAAAGAGTATAAATCTTTGTCGATTAAATTGTGTAAGTGAGCCTCTCCGTTTATTTGTCATTAAATTTAATATGCATTTTTCAAACTTTGCAAAGGCTTTTATATTATTCTAAGGATGATTGATGTTCCAAAAGGTATATATTTGTTCACATTTAGATATATAATATTATCTCCTAGTATTCGCCGTCTAATTTGGCATTTGATAGTTTCAGTGCAGTAAATTCTAGTCCTTTAATACTGACTTCCCATATAATCTGCTGATTTCAAGTATTTTGAAGGACTCAAAAGCAATTTCGAAGTTGTAAAACCTTTGTCAAAAAATTACAACAAAAGTTCACCCAATGATTTATCTCCTATTCACCAGTACCCCTTTATATTCGTTATTTCATCGTTTTTAATTAAATTTTCAAACTTCAATTATCAGTATTATAAAGATCTTAGCATTATTTCCCAAATCAAAAGTAATTTTGATTTCGTAACTTTTAGAAGACCATATTGTATTATTATTTTGACCAGTGTAAAATCCTATGTCAATTAATCTATATCCGCCTGTGAATGCGGCGGTTATAACCTCCAATATTCCTTGGAGGTTAGAATACACCCTTTACATTTAGGTATAATTACACCGTACTTTTGCATGTTTTTCTTACAATTTTTTATGTTTTGATGCTTTGAGAAATATTTTTTAATCAAAATTGAAAAATTTTGGTTAGGTTGCTCTCGATTTTTTCGGTTTTTCTTTTCAATAGGAATTTTTAATTCCAAATCGCATTCTGAAACAATTCTACGCAAAATTCCACATCAAAAAAGGATATTCAATTTTTTTAGTTCCGCGATTTTTCTAGAGGCTTTTCTCAAAATTCTCTCTCATGAAAACTTTTCTACTGTAATTACAAATAACCAATAGAAAATTCGAGCCAAATCGGCCCAGCAGTTTTCAATTGATGTGTTGCTATCTGTTTTTAACTTTTATACGTATAGATTTAAAGAAGTAGGTGTAGCCAGTTTCTCCGACCCCAAACAGATACATGGGGAAAATCAAGAGTACGTCATATACTAATTGTGGAACAGATATCTTCATTTTTTTTTTGGCAAATATTTGGATTTTAGATAAATCGAATAAATTGAAGTGCTCGTGGTCACGTTGTCTTTGCATAAAAACATAATTCGGGGTAGAACGAACATTTAAAAAAATTTATCCAAATCGGTCCAGCCGTTCTCAACTGATTTAATTACCTATTTCTACATACATATATATATATAAAAAATAGGAGTGGTCAGTTCCTCACCTCTCAAATAAATACTTATGGTTGGAGGGAAAGTTAACGGTATCTCGTGTAATAATTTTCACCCCTTATTACACATTTCCTAGCCATTTTCTTTTGTCAGCCCTAATTTTCTTATTAAAACTACATAGGGTTAGTTTTAATCAGAAACTGCATCCGTAACATGCGACAAATCTTCACTTTTTCCCATAATCGTTTTTAAATAATTCTGAGTTTTCTTGTGACTTGAGCTCTTGTTGAGTTTTTTTTTCATCTAAACTTTTATTTATCTATGTGTTAACAAAGATTTAATAAAATTTTAAAGGTTTTGTATAAGTTAGATACTTTGTCCCTCAACTTCCCTTTCTTGATCAATCACGGATGCTGATTGGCGCACAGGCATCTCCTCTACAACTCCCCTGGCGGAGACCGTAGTGAGCGGATCGTCGCTGGGCATTGGTTGTTGTCGGTAACCTCTCATTGTATTAGTAAACAGACATGGGACCCTCTGCGATCATCTAGAACCTCTGCGGCCATTGTCGCCAACACACCATATTGAAAAGAGGTAATGCTTTTTGTCGAAAAAACACATCAAAAGCAATTCAATAAATCAGCAGACTTAATGAGAAAAGAAATTAATTGTATTTGCTTTATTTTTCTCATTGTATTTTCTTTTCCCCATTGCTCTACATAAGTAGTTTGAAGTTTGCCTGGCTATTAATTGCTGTTTTTTGTTCTCTTTTTACAAAGGAATCATCTGCAAAACACACATCCCCCCCTCATTAATCGCACCACCGCATCAACATCATCCTATTCATCATCATCAACATCAACAAGTAAAAAAGCTGTAAGTTCGGCCGGGCCGAACTTTTAATACCCTCCACCATTTGGTACAAATTTGGCAATTTTCAAAAAATAAAATCCGTTAAAAATTCTGTTAATATCTTAAGAATTCCGAATGCTTATACGACGACGTGGGCCTGCATAGGCAACTTTTGTCATACGTTATTACAATATTTAAATGCGAAACTTGAAGAAAAATCTGTTTATAATGTAGCTAAAATCATTAAAATACCGTATATGGGGGGTACCGTTATATGGGGGTTATACGAAGACGTTGACCTGCACAGACAATTTACTGGCATGGGCTGAAGTATCCATTACGACCTTCACATGCCGTATTTGAAACAATCCCGGTAAATAATGTCGCTAAAATCATCAACATACCAAATATCGGGGGGTACGGTATATGGGGGCTATATGAAGACTTGGACCTATATGGCCCATTTTCTGTTTTATGCTGCAGTATCCATTACGAACTTCAAATACCAAATTTGGAACGATTTCGCTAAATAATGTCGCTAAAATCATCAAAATACCGAATATCGGGGCTACCATTATATGGGGGCTATATGAGGACGTGGACCTACATGGCTCATTTTTTGACTTAGGATTACGAATCCATTACGAACTTCAAATACCAAATTTGGAACGATTCCGTTAAATAATGTCGCTAAAATCATCAAAATACCGAATATCGGGGGGTACCATTATATAGGGGCTATACGAAGACGTGGACCTACATAGATTATTTTCTGTCTTAGGCTGTAGTATCCATTATGAACTTCAAATACCAACTTTGAAACGATTCCGGTAAACAATGTCGCTAAAATCATCAAAATAGCGAATATCGGAAGGTACCGTTATATGGGGGCTATATGATTTCTTGGACCTACATGGCCCATTTACGAACTTAACCTGCCTACTGGCAAAATATACATGTGTGCAAAATTTTAGCCTTCTATCTCTATTTGTTCGAAAGATAGCGTGATTACAACAGGCAGACAGACGGACAGACAGACACACAGACAGACACACAGACAGACAGACGGACATGGCTAAATCGTCTTAGAATTTTACGCTGATCAAGAATATATATACTTTGTTGGGTCTGGCATGAGTATTTCAAGGAGTTACAAACGGAATGACAAAATTAATATACCCTCCATAGTATGGTGGAGGGTATAAAAAAGGTACGTAAGTTCAGTGAAATTTGTTATTGTGAGCTAGAGTGCTATATATTTTGAAAAAAAATAAGTGAAAAGTGTTAGTTATTGTTTGCTTCGCGGTACGTATCGCCTTTGTTTTACCCTAATTTGCGGTATCTTTAAATATACAGTCCGCTACAATTTAGTTTTGGAAAAAATATATATTAAAAATTCTTTAAAAACGAGACAAATTCGCATTATTTTCCACTATACGCGAAATAATTGAATTTCCGGATTCATTTTTTTTTTAATAATTCAAATTTATCCCAAAAAAATATATTTGTTAAAAAATAATCTACCGCTGTAGTGTGCATAATTTTGTGTTTGGTTATCGCAATATTCTCCACACATTTCTGCATTGCCGAGTGATCTCTTTTACATCTCACCAATTCGGTATTACTCTCAACGATAATGAAATAGCCACATTGCAAGTGCCGCTTTTTCTAATTAACATCCAAACATACCAACACTTGCTAAATTGCCCCGTACCTCGCCCCAACACACACTGTTGGGTCATTTTCGTTGGTCTGTTTGTAATATTTCAATAACAATAATACCTTTCTAAGCGCCTTTTTCTAACGTCAGTCTACTAACCAACAACTATAACAACAACTTATTTATTTCTCCAACTCTCACTGTTGGTTCGTCGTCGTTGGTTGGTCATCTTCGAAAAAAATCTGTAGGATATTTGTCAGTTGAAAATTGTTCCATAATAGAAAAAATGTGAAAAGTACGTGATGATATCGAAAAATTCCGGATTAATCAAGTGAAATTCTTGAAAAACGATAAAATGTGTTTTCGAAGTCGAGTGGGTTGAACGCGTAAATCAGCATGTTGACTATGCAAAACATGATGAGAGCCACCTGTAAAAAAAAGACAAAACTAACTTTTCGTTGTCTATATTTTCATTTGTCTATGTGGTAAGTTCGTAGCGAGGCAGTTGCTTACCCACACACACTGAGCGCTCTGCTATCGCTGCTTGTGTTTTATTTTCTTTTGTGCGATATCCGTTGCGACCATTGTCGTCGGTCAGCTCGTAGTGTGGTAGTTAACCCACCCCCGTCACCGTTCGACCGTCAAACACTGCTTGTGTTTTATTCTTCTTTGTGCGGTATTCGAATTTTAAAAAAATAATCCAATCCAAACAATGTACTGAATAATAGTTTGCCGCCTTTATCAAATATGGCTTATCCAGATATTCAGAGTACTTATGATATCTCAGTTTCGAATTGGAGTTTACCGCCTTGTGGTTCCGAAACCTTCCATAATCTTAATTTACCGCCGTGCGATATAGATGATTTCCACGGAGATTTTTTGTCATGGCCCACATTCCGGGATTTATTTTCTCCAATGTTCATAAATAATTCCCGATTAACTGATATTGAGAGGTTGTGTCATTTGATTAAGAAAACTCAAGGTGAGGCTAGGGAAATTGTGTCGAAGTTTCCACTCACTCATAAAAGTTTTGTTCTGGCTTGGAAAGCTCTTAAGGATGCTTATGACAACAAAAGAATTCTAGTCAATAGTCATTTAAAGCTTTTGTTCGATCTTCCATCGTTAGCTAATAAAACGAGTTCAGGTCTTAAGACTTTGCAAAGGGGCATTAAAGGTTGTTTATCTGCCATGTCAGTCTATGACATTGTCACGGATCATTGGGATCCTATTTTAGTTTTATTTGTATTCAGCGTCTGCCAAAACATACGGTGACACTCTGGGAACAGAGTCTCACAGATAAGTCTTCCTTATCGTCATGGGCTCAGCTTGATTCGTTCCTTACGGAGAGAATTCAGACGCTTGCCTGTTTGCGGGACATAAAAGGTATAAATTCATCAAACTCCCCAAACCAACGCAACGACAAGGCACATTTGGCGAAAACTTCCTCTGATACAGTAAAATCTTATCCAAAACATCGTTGTGTTGTATGCCCTAAACAAAATCATGCGCTCTACTCTTGTCATCGTTTCAAAAAGATGTCTTTCGATCAAAAAATTACTGCTGTAAAAAAGTATGGCTTGTGTTTCAATTATTTGTCAAGAGGTCATTCTGTTAGTAATTGTCCCAGTGCACATAGCTGCTGTGTATGCCATGAAAAACATCATACACTTATGCATAAACTCAATCGATCGGCACCTACAAATAGCTCCTCATCAAATATGACGCCCACAGTCAAGTCCCAAGAGCTCATTCCAATTCTAATTCAGATAATGTTGCCTCTACATCCACTGGTGCAAATCCGACTGTAGTAAACCGTCAAGTGTTTCACACATCGCATAACTCTCGAGTCCTTCTCGGTACCGCCATTGTAAATATTGTTCACGAAGGAAATTCTTATCCTGTTCGAGCCCTCATTGACCCTGCGATTCAATAAATCAGCAGACTTAATGAGAAAAGAAATTAATTGTATTTGCTTTATTTTTCTCATTGTATTTTCTTTTCCCCATTGCTCTACATAAGTAGTTTGAAGTTTGCCTGGCTATTAATTGCTGTTTTTTGTTCTCTTTTTACAAAGGAATCATCTGCAAAACACACATCCCCCCCTCATTAATCGCACCACCGCATCAACATCATCCTATTCATCATCATCAACATCAACAAGTAAAAAAGCTGTAAGTTCGGCCGGGCCGAACTTTTAATACCCTCCACCATTTGGTACAAATTTGGCAATTTTCAAAAAATAAAATCCGTTAAAAATTCTGTTAATATCTTAAGAATTCCGAATGCTTATACGACGACGTGGGCCTGCATAGGCAACTTTTGTCATACGTTATTACAATATTTAAATGCGAAACTTGAAGAAAAATCTGTTTATAATGTAGCTAAAATCATTAAAATACCGTATATGGGGGGTACCGTTATATGGGGGTTATACGAAGACGTTGACCTGCACAGACAATTTTCTGGCATGGGCTGAAGTATCCATTACGACCTTCACATGCCGTATTTGAAACAATCCCGGTAAATAATGTCGCTAAAATCATCAACATACCAAATATCGGGCAGTATCCATTACGAACTTCAAATACCAAATTTGGAACGATTTCGCTAAATAATGTCGCTAAAATCATCAAAATACCGAATATCGGGGCTACCATTATATGGGGGCTATATGAGGACGTGGACCTACATGGCTCATTTTTTGACTTAGGATTACGAATCCATTACGAACTTCAAATACCAAATTTGGAACGATTCCGTTAAATAATGTCGCTAAAATCATCAAAATACCGAATATCGGGGGGTACCATTATATAGGGGCTATACGAAGACGTGGACCTACATAGATTATTTTCTGTCTTAGGCTGTAGTATCCATTATGAACTTCAAATACCAACTTTGAAACGATTCCGGTAAACAATGTCGCTAAAATCATCAAAATAGCGAATATCGGGAGGTACCGTTATATGGGGGCTATATGATTTCTTGGACCTACATGGCCCATTTACGAACTTAACCTGCCTACTGGCAAAATATACATGTGTGCAAAATTTTAGCCTTCTATCTCTATTTGTTCGAAAGATAGCGTGATTACAACAGGCAGACAGACGGACAGACAGACGGACATGGCTAAATCGTCTTAGAATTTTACGCTGATCAAGAATATATATACTTTGTTGGGTCTGGCATGAGTATTTCAAGGAGTTACAAACGGAATGACAAAATTAATATACCCTCCATAGTATGGTGGAGGGTATAAAAAAGGTACGTAAGTTCAGTGAAATTTGTTATTGTGAGCTAGAGTGCTATATATTTTGAAAAAAATAAGTGAAAAGTGTTAGTTATTGCTTGCTTCGCGGTACGTATCGCCTTTGTTTTACCCTAATTTGCGGTATCCTTAAATATACAGTCCGCTACAATTTAGTTTTGGAAAAAATATATATTAAAAATTCTTTAAAAACGAGACAAATTCGCATTATTTTCCACTATACGCGAAATAATCGAATTTCCGGATTCATTTTTTTTAATAATTCAAATTTATCCCAAAAAAATATATTTGTTAAAAAATAATCTACCGCTGTAGTGTGCATAATTTTGTGTTTGGTTATCGCAATATTCTCCACACATTTCTGCATTGCCGAGTGATCTCTTTTACATCTCACCAATTCGGTATTACTCTCAACGAGAATGAAATAGCCACATTGCAAGTGCCGCTTTTTCTAATTAACATCCAAACATACCAACACTTGCTAAATTGCCCCGTACCTCGCCCCAACACACACTGTTGGGTCATTTTCGTTGGTCTGTTTGTAATATTTCAATAACAATAATACCTTTCTAAGCGCCTTTTTCTAACGTCAGTCTACTAACCAACAACTATAACAACAACTTATTTATTTCTCCAACTCTCACTGTTGGTTCGTCGTCGTTGGTTGGTCATCTTCGAAAAAAATCTGTAGGATATTTGTCAGTTGAAAATTGTTCCATAATAGAAAAAATGTGAAAAGTACGTGATGATATCGAAAAATTCCGGATTAATCAAGTGAAATTCTTGAAAAACGATAAAATGTGTTTTCGAAGTCGAGTGGGTTGAACGCGTAAATCAGCATGTTGACTATGCAAAACATGATGAGAGCCACCTGTAAAAAAAGACAAAACTAACTTTTCGTTGTCTATATTTTCATTTGGCTATGTGGTAAGTTCGTAGCGAGGCAGTTGCTTACCCACACACACTGAGCGCTCTGCTATCGCTGCTTGTGTTTTATTTTCTTTTGTGCGATATCCGTTGCGACCATTGTCGTCGGTCAGCTCGTAGTGTGGTAGTTAACCCACCCCCGTCACCGTTCGACCGTCAAACACTGCTTGTGTTTTATTCTTCTATGTGCGGTATTCGAATTTTAAAAAAATAATCCAATCCAAACAATGTACTGAATAATAGTTTGCCGCCTTTATCAAATATGGCTTATCCAGATATTCAGAGTACTTATGATATCTCAGTTTCGAATTGGAGTTTACCGCCTTGTGGTTCCGAAACCTTCCATAATCTTAATTTACCGCCGTGCGATATAGATGATTTCCACGGAGATTTTTTGTCATGGCCCACATTCCGGGATTTATTTTCTCCAATGTTCATAAATAATTCCCGATTAACTGATATTGAGAGGTTGTGTCATTTGATTAAGAAAACTCAAGGTGAGGCTAGGGAAATTGTGTCGAAGTTTCCACTCACTCATAAAAGTTTTGTTCTGGCTTGGAAAGCTCTTAAGGATGCTTATGACAACAAAAGAATTCTAGTCAATAGTCATTTAAAGCTTTTGTTCGATCTTCCATCGTTAGCTAATGAAACGAGTTCAGGTCTTAAGACTTTGCAAAGGGGCATTAAAGGTTGTTTATCTGCCATGTCAGTCTATGACATTGTCACGGATCATTGGGATCCTATTTTAGTTTTATTTGTATTCAGCGTCTGCCAAAACATACGGTGACACTCTGGGAACAGAGTCTCACAGATAAGTCTTCCTTATCGTCATGGGCTCAGCTTGATTCGTTCCTTACGGAGAGAATTCAGACGCTTGCCTGTTTGCGGGACATAAAAGGTATAAATTCATCAAACTCCCCAAACCAACGCAACGACAAGGCACATTTGGCGAAAACTTCCTCTGATACAGTAAAATCTTATCCAAAACATCGTTGTGTTGTATGCCCTAAACAAAATCATGCGCTCTACTCTTGTCATCGTTTCAAAAAGATGTCTTTCGATCAAAAAATTACTGCTGTAAAAAAGTATGGCTTGTGTTTCAATTATTTGTCAAGAGGTCATTCTGTTAGTAATTGTCCCAGTGCACATAGCTGCTGTGTATGCCATGAAAAACATCATACACTTATGCATAAACTCAATCGATCGGCACCTACAAATAGCTCCTCATCAAATATGACGCCCACAGTCAAGTCCCAAGAGCTCATTCCAATTCTAATTCAGATAATGTTGCCTCTACATCCACTGGTGCAAATCCGACTGTAGTAAACCGTCAAGTGTTTCACACATCGCATAACTCTCGAGTCCTTCTCGGTACCGCCATTGTAAATATTGTTCACGAAGGAAATTCTTATCCTGTTCGAGCCCTCATTGACCCTGCGTCTGAGGCTAGTTTTATAACTGAGAACCTTCAAAATTGATTGAAGTTATAGTCTCGATCCACTCTTGCAACCATTTCTGGTGTAAACGGTTCGTCTTCCGTTACCTCTAGGAAAAACTGTCGAATTTGTATAAGTTCTCGCTTAAGTGCTTCAATTTTGTTGAAAACCGATCCTTTGGTTCTCCCCAAGATTTCTAGTAACCTTCCATCCTTTTCTGTTGACCCTGCTTTAGTTCGTTCTCTGCCAAATCTCCAGTTGGCTGACCCACACATTTTTGAGTGTCGTTCAGTAGATATGTTGTTGGGTGCAGACTTATATCCGCAAATATTGTTGCCTGGGGTACAACAAAATATATTAGGTTCTCTATTGGCGCAAAATACCGTCTTTGGTTGGATCCTCTCGGGTCCAATTACCTCCTCACCCTTGCAGGTCTTTGCGACTACTTTGAGCTTTAGTGAGGAAGACAGCCTCAATAAAACCATTCTGCGTTTTGGGGAACTTGAGGAGGTTCCCAAACGCAAATTACTTTCGTCATCAGACAAGTTCTGCGAGGACAATTTCCGGTCCACAACTACGAGAAACTCGAAGTGTCGTTACGTTGTCCCACTTCCCATACGTTCTGAATTTCCTCACAGCCTGAAAATTGGTGATTAGCCTCAGAATGTTATGAGTCCATTTTTATGGAATGAAAATTCGCTTCAACGCAAACTTTGTTATAGGAGCCCCCCTTCCTGCTCTGCCAGAACCCCTTGTTGAAGAATCGTCATTGAGTTTAGTCAATCGGTATAGAAAACGTAAGGCATTGACGAATCAGTTTTCCATTAGGTTTAATGAGTTTGTTTAGTTAGTCGAGACGCATCCTGGCAATGATAGTAAGGTTCGTGTTGTAGACGTTCAAACTGCTTAGGGTATTGTTAGGCGACCAGTCGTCAAGTTAGTCGTGTTACATAATTAAGTCTGTTGTTTGCGAAATATACCTCGTTTGGTTGGGTAATTTCAGGCCCGTCAATTTGTAATTGCCGCGGTATAGATATCTAATTATATGAATAAAAATGATTTGAATAAAATGCTCACAAATAAACTGAACTTACGTCCTAACCTATAACTTGTAAACCTTATTGCACATGAATTAATATATAACATAATTCCTTTGAGCTTTATTTAGTTGATACACATGCATGTATATCAAGGTGGGCGGCAATGTATAAGTTAGATACTTTGTCCCTCAACTTCCCTTGCTCGATCAATCACGGATGCTGATTGGCGCACAGGCATCTCCTCTACAACTCCCCTGGCGGAGACCGTAGTGAGCGGATCGTCGCTGGGCATTGTTTGTTGTCGGTAACCTCACCTTGTCACACATGCTCTCATTGGAAGTAGTTGTATTAGTAGACATGGGATCCTCTGCGATCACCTAGAACCTCTGCGTTCACCTGTCTTTAGTCTTTGAAGCGAAACCCATCACGGCCATTGTCGCCAACATACCATATTGATAAGAGGTAATACTTATTGTCGAAAAAACACTTACTTACTGAGAAAAAAAGAAATTAATTATATTTGTTTTATTTTCCTCATTGTATTTTCTTTTCCCCATTGTTCTACATAAACAGATTTAGTTGCATATTTTTTAAGGATAAATTTGCCGATTATATAACTGATAAATTTCACTAGCAGAAAAGTTTCTGTATGATTACATATTTTTAAAGCCTTCGTATAATGGTACATTCTTTATTGTTTGAAATGGGATTAAATCAGGATGAATTAACGTACTAAATTTTCTTCTGCAGTTACAATTTGCATTTCAGTAGTTTTTAATACTTCGCAATAAATATCAGCAATTCTCAATGATTTCGGATTTTGTTTAAAATTCGGTACTAAGAGTTCGTAATTGGTTGTATATAAAGGTCCACGTTTTATTATAGTCCCATATAACGGTGTCTTTGGTTATTCAGTATTTTGATAATTTTAGCTACATATTTCTACAGAAGCGTTAAAAATTTGAGGTTTGATATTCATACTGTGACGATACTTTTCTTATAGGACCTAGTTTTTTGGGTTTACTTTTTGGCATTTAAACTTTGCAATAGGTTCTATCATTTATGCCACTTTGCATCAGGGTATCTTAGCCATTTAAGGTATTAAGTATAATATTATTAAAAATCAAGTTAAAAAGTATCAATAGGCTTTTGCTAACAGATGTATATCCTCAGCAAATGTTTTATTTAAATAAACTTGCGCTATGATTATTCAAACTGTTGAAGTGCCAGATTGGAACTATATCTACAACTTCCTTCGTTTAATATGAGGTATGTAATTATTCTTGGAAAATGTTGAAATATAATGTACTGGACTATACCATTCCATTTAATACTAGTAAAAATGTTGGGATGTGCGAAATTGAAATTTTGAATCGATATGTATACCAAAGAATTGACCTGATTCGCAAGTATTCAACATTTAACACATGTGAGGAAGGTACCAGAAGGGGTGGGACCCATATCTATCATGTTCACACCAGATCTTGAGTTGGAAGAAATATTGGGATGTTAGAAATTTGGAACGAATCCAGTGCTTATTTCGCATTTCATAAACGTTTTGTTATTAAAAATTTTGAACCCTTTCTAGGGGAGCTACCAGAAGGAGTGGACCGATTTATCCCATCTGCAGACTAAATCTTGTGTTGATAAAAATATTGGGATGTGCGGCATTTTAATCGAATGGCATTTTATATGAGATAAAATTATTAAAAATTTTGTGGGGAAGGTACCAGACCGATCTTGCCCATTTCCGAACTCGATCTAAATTTAGCAACAATATTACGATGTATCAAGATTGGATCAAATCGGATACTCTGTTCGAGTGTTATCGTGCGCACAAGCGAGCCAGACAGACGGACACGACTCCAAATGTCTAAAACCGTTATATATCGATGAGGCACGTTTTAACCGTGTCAAATGATATATACCCTCTGTAGCCATATGGTAGCATTAAAAAATATATAAATAAATGTTAATATATAAGTATCAATTTACGAACGGTTCGGTTTCCTTTTCTTATTTATTATAATTAAATTTTTGGAAATTCTTTACAATTGTTTTTCAGACGCTGAAATACAAGAATGGTACAAAGGATTTCTAAAAGACTGCCCCAGTGGTCATTTATCCGTTGAAGAATTCAAAAAAATTTATGGAAATTTTTTTCCATATGGCGATGCTAGCAAGGTAAGCAAATGAAACAAATCTCATATTCTACGGCACCATTGCAAATCAGTAAAATTATTGTTAGGTGTAATGATAAATAACAAAATATATGATAATGTTACATCAAAAATATGAACCGACCAAAACCAAGCCTTATTCCAAGGTCAAAAATTGGTAATTATCAATTTGAAGCATTTGGAAGTATATTGCGTCAGCTAGGACTATGTAATGTAGATATATTTTAAAGGAGGACATCCCCTTATATCGCCTTTTGTATATTCACAAAAAGTGTTTATTTGTTTGCGTATTTAACAAAATACAACAAAAGAAAATCTTTCTTTACATTACAAAAACTATAAAGATAAAAAAATTGATCAATGGAGAGATATTCTTCTGGCCGAATCGTCTCACAATGTCTTATTAGCATTTGTAAGTATTGTAAATGAATGCAATCTTCGTTGTCAAATTCAAGAGATTCGCAAATATCTTTATCAAACCCAGCTTTACGAAAGCAGTTTTGAATTGTGTCGATGCTGACAACTTTTCAATCCGGCTTCAATAAAAAATATGTATTCCAGGATGTTGTATTTGTGATTCTAAATTGTGATTCTAAATTTGCCAAAATATTTTTGATTATGAAACTGCGATAGTGAAACCTAAAAGATCGGATAATTTCTTGATCCTAGTGGATGGCATTCTGAAGTTGTATTTGGAGGTAACTTTATTATATTTATGTTTTCTAACTCAACTTCCAAAAATAGAGCTTTCTTTCGCTACTATTCTCCCATTTTTCGATTTAATCGTCATCCAACCCCTTCTATTCGATTTCCAAACTACTGCTAATTCATCGACAGAAGTTTGCTTAAAAGCTCGAGGTCAAATTTGTCTATAACCAAAGACACTTCCTTGAGCTACTTGGGCTTTCATACTTACATAGAACAACACTGGTAATCATTTCTTAGATATTTTAACTCCAGCAAACAACAAGTTTGTTTCGGATTGGTACCAGACTGTTATTTTAAAAGTAAATTTTCCTTATTTTTCAATATTCGATTTTCCAATATCAGACTTTCTAAAGAAAAAACGATATTTCCACGCAAACACACATTAATTAAAAAAAAAAATTGTTGCCAATTTTCGAACCGAAAATTTATCATATATTTATATTCAACCATACTATCCACCATACTATGGACAGTATATTAACTTTGTCGTTCCGCGAAATACTTTTTCCAGACCAAACAAAGTATTCATATTCCTGATCAGCGTAAAATTCTAAGTCGATTTAGCGACGCCCGTCGGTCTGTGTTTCTGTATGTTTTAATCACGTTATCTTTCGAACGAATTGAGATAGAAATATTTTACTAGCAGGCAGGTTATGTTCGTAACGGTTCATGGACTCCTTATATGTGGTGTTTTGATGATTTTAGCGACATTATCCACCAAAAGTGTTTGAAATCTCGAATTTCAAGGTATTAATGGGTACTACACGTCCCCGTCTACGATTCTCTTATATTTGCTTTTTCATATTAACAATAACAATTGTTAATGCATATTTAAGTGGAGAACAAGTCAATATCAAGGGAATCAAGCAATTCATTAATATTTAAAGTAAATAACAGGGGACTAAGGTCAGAACTCTTTAGCACCCCGCTACATATTTCTCTAATGCAAGAGACAAATACATTGTAATCTACGAAATGAGAACTACCGCTTAGATATGAGAAAACAAGCTTACAAGCAATAGTATTGAAAAAGAATTTAATTTTTTGGGTAATCTGTCGTTATTGCATGTCGACTCTGTCAAACGCTATACATATATCCAATTAGAACTCCATTATCACAAACATCAATAAATGAGAAACCGTACCATGACCACGTTGGTATGGCTTTAGCAATTTTTGATCATCATAAAGCATATTGTCAATTGAGAATACATTTTTTGTTTGGGTATGGGTAATATGCGTGCCGTTTGAAATATGCCGCAATATAATTCTCACAAACTAGATCGTTATGCCATCAATTCCCGTGGAACACGATCTAATTGAATGCAATGCTACGAAAAGACCCTCTTCAAAAATACATTCAAAAGAGTAAGAGTAATGTTCACCATCATAACCAGACAAATCTACTGTATCCGGAATAGGAACATACCCAGACTAAATGAATGAATCATTTAGGTCATCAACATCTATTTCCTCAGACCTCCAGACCTCAACTTAATTCAAATCTGAATAACATTTATACCATTAAATACATCCATGGAATACTGTTTTCTCTCTTCTCAACACAGACTTAGCCTTATTCTTAAAAAAAAAAAACAAAAAATATTAATGTTATCAGATGTTCTATGCCGAATATATTCCTTGTAAGGCAGATCCCTCAAAGATCTGGCCAATATAATAGTTTTCGATTTAAGTCAATTATCATTTCGTTTAATCGTTTACTCTTTTGCTCCCAACAGGTATGAAGGAGACTATAATAAATATTGATATTAAAGAATTGATAAAAAAAATTTAATATCACACAAAGACATAAAGTTCATGTATTGGCGTTGAAATATGATTCACAAGAATATTAACTCGATAACATTTAAATATTCAAAATTAAGGAAATAATTTCATAAGATGAAATTACGCCCTTCTTACGGTGTGTTTGCGAAGCAATAATGTTTGATACAAGAATTGGGGAAAAAATTAAACACAAATTATTAATGTTTTTCCAAAACTATAGTGGATTATTTTCATTTATGCTTTGCTTGAAGAACAATATTACTTTTGATTGTTTGTGTTTAATACTCGGATAGTAGAAAAAATGCAGAAATTATAACTGTCACAGACAAAGCCATAATTTTAAGTAGCATACATGCATATAGCTTAATACAGATGAGAAAAATCACCAATGTAGCATTAAAAAATTTAAACATAAATTTATAAGTATTATTCCACCACAACTTCCCGAACCCAGACAATCACGGATGTAGATTGACACCACGGGCTTCTTTTGAGAGTGCAAATGCCAACGGGTGATGGTTGTTGTCCGGTTACTCTCACTGGAAGGGATCCTTTGCGATCACATTAAACCTCTGTGTTCACTTGTCTGTTTTTGCATATGTATTATAAATAGGCATGGGATTTTACATGTGAATTTTAGTTTTTCTTTTCCCAAACAATAACACTGGCCCTGAGAATTTCCGTAACCCTTTCGCTCTAGTTTTGCAAAAATTTACCGCGAAAATTCCCATACATACATTCCCATACATAGCAACATTTCTTAAAACACATTTCTATTTTCTCGAATCTAATCAATCGATAACTGCACCTGTTCGCTTCCATCGAGTCGCTGATGTGATTCCAGTCCATAAATAAATACACGTATATTGTCTACAATTTCTAAATTCACAGGGAAATGTGGAACAAAGTCAAGTGGGCATATGATGAGTGGAAAACTTACTTCTCGACATCCGAGACTACACAGCTGGATCATATTAATGACGTTGATGATAAATATCATAATTCGTTTATTGCAGAGAATCGGTGTTTGAACATAATTTTTCGGCATTTTGCCCGCCTCAATTCACCAGTTTTTGAAAACCTCCAATATGCTATAGCTACTCTACTCACACCAACTTTCCACATTCTGCATGTGGAATTACATATAGTGCATCGTTCTATGCCGAATATATTCCCTGTAAGCTAGATCCCTTGAAGATCTGGCCAATTCAATATATTTCGATTTAAGCCAGTTATCATTTGAATCGTTTACTCTTGTGCTTACAACATATATGAAGAAGACAAGTTGACATAAAGTTTATGTATTGGCGTTGATATATGATTCTGGAGAAAATTAGCTCGATGAAACTTAAATATTCAAAATTAATGAAATAATTTCATAAGACGAAAAGACGCCTCTTCTTACGTTGTGTTTGCGTAGCAATAATGTTTGATAGAAAAATTGGAAAAAATAAATAAATAAAGTAAAGTGCAGATGTAAAAGGGGCGATGGTTGTTGTCGGTTTACTATCACTGTAAGAAGTTGTAATAAAAAGAGAAGGGATCCTCTGCGATTACATAGAAACTCTGCGTTCACTCTCTGTATTGGTATATGTAATGTAAATAGATCTGGGAACCTCTGCGATCACGCAGAACCATTAAATATATGTAGAATTACACTAATTTTATACTTGTGTTTTAGTTTTATATCGCACTACACACGCGTATATCACCCTTACCTCATCTCTCATTTCATTAAATAAAACTCTAGGAAGGTCTTGTTGTATTTTCCACCGCTTAAGCCCTTTACCCACACCCCGAAGTTAAAAAATTATATTTATCATTTCGCCGGCCCTTGCTATATTCCGTCATGTTGCAAATTTTGTGTTATTATATATTTTATGTTATAGTTAGTTATAAGGTATGCATGACAAATTTTCTATTAAAAATTACTCAGTAAAATTTTATGTGGGAAATAACTCTCTTTCGCGTACGAAAAAATATAAGCAATAAAAAATTGGAATAAATATTGCAATTTTTGTAGTGAAAATACGTTGTTTTCAATGCCTTAACTGAAAAGTAATTAAATATAAAAATTATTTGGTAAAATATAGATATTGAATATGAAATTGATAAATTTTATATTTTATATAAATTTAGAGTGGAATATGTTCCAATTGGTTAAATTAAAAATTCCACTAAGTTCAATAAATACAAAAATAAGCTTTATCTTAAATACGAAAAGGCTTAACTATAGACTATACCAATTACTCGATTGCTAAGTATAAATATAAAGGCTTTGATTAATGTTTTGCTTAATTTTTCCCTCAATCTATTCGAGTACAACCTGCCAAATCAAACTTTCATATCCGTCTGATTAACATTGTATGCGTTGCAAGATGTCTTGTCATGATGTATCCAATAGTTTGCGTAGTTTAAAATCGATTACATGTCCAGGCCCGCATTGCATACCCAATATAATAATTAAATATTGTTCTGAAAAATTAGCACTCCCTTAAACAATATTGTTTAATTATTCACTGAAATTTGGTCACTTAAGTAAGTCTGGAAGACTAACAAATGTGTCAAATGATAGAGAAATTACCAAATTGTTTTAAAAACCAATTGCTACGGTAATTTCACGCAAAATCACATATTGAGCTTTTTTCACTATAATATTGTTTAATTATTTACTAAAATTTGGTCACTTTCCTACTTTCTTAAAAAAATCTTACATTATACCTTCACATAAGTCTGGAAGACTAACAAATGTGTCAAATGATAGGAAATTACCAAATTAAGTGACATTCCAAAATTGTTTTAAAAACCAATTACCGCGGTAATTTCACGCAAAATGCCATATTGAGTTAACTTTTTTAACAGTTAACTCTTTAATTTTATAGTATTATATTGACGGTCATGATGTCTCAACTGTAAAATCATTTGTCGATCTCGATCTTCTGATGGATCCAAAACCAATTCCCATTATGAATTGATGGTCGGCAGGCGTGGGAAAATGAGGCGTCAGAACTTTCGATTAACAAAACAATAATAGTCGATTTTCATATCAGTATGAATGTAATTTTCAAAGCGTGAATTTAAGCTTTCAGCGACTTAATAATGGAAAAAGACTTAATCAAACTTTAGTAATATATTATTATTGTTGAGGAACACTCCCAAAGTATGAAGACCTTACTATACTTAACTTGCGAGATGAAGACGTACTGTAGTTAACCCTGGAAGATATTCAAATTAAAAAAACTACCCGTACGTTACAATTTTAGAATACTCAAGACAATTATCAATTTTTTCCGGCTTGAGGGACCACAATGTTTGCCGAATAATTTTAAAAGTATAAAAGAAAATGGAAGAAATTTTAAATAATTAATTACCCAAGGAGAAGAAAAATCACTCGGGTTACAAACATGTAATACTAACGCAATTTAATGAAAACGATGTTTGAAATTAGACATTCCACCGATCCTTGCAACAATCCACCGTTTTCCTAGTTTTACGTCAGGATAAGAATAGACAAATTATTTTTTTGTATGTTATGAAGATTGAAATTATGTGCACGTGGAGCAATAGATCGATATGGTCCTTATTTTAATGGTTGAACTAGTCGAGACCAATGTGCGAAACCACTATATCCCCTAAAGGAACATGGGGACCATCGCATTTTTAGTTTTATTTACTCCAATTTTTGTTGTTATAAATGCCATGCCTTGGGGATCAGCGATGCCATCTAATTGTTGTTCCTTATTGTTTATGGGACTTAATCCTTCCAACATTTTCCCAATCATCATGCTCAATTTTCCAACACATATGAAAAGCAGAGAGGTAACGAAAATGTAAATTGGTTGGGCCGTAGGTCGTTTTTTAAACTTTGTGGTTCGATGAAGTCGTCAGAGACGAGAGAGGCGTAACCTCAATGTTTAACAGCGTGTAATGCCATTTGTTGCATATTGTGCAGAGAAAACCTTCAGAACTGAGAAAGCCTTTGGGCAGAAGATCCTTTGAACGTTGCACTACGTGTATATTAGGAACGTTTATTATTGCTTAGAGGATCGACGTCATCGATGCCTCTAATGTCACGAAAGCAGGTCAGGTCAGCAATTATCAATTAATTTTTTTTCCCAAAGCACGACGCAGTTCTTAGGTAATTCCTGCATAGGAAAACTAGTAAAGATCTCAGTTTTCACTCGTCATATCATGATTTGACATACGATATACATCCGTTAATACGTCTTTGTAAGTTTGTTAACCCTGTACTAGTTTTTTTGTCTAAAATTGGAAGCTAAAAAAAGCTTATGTTGGCGTTTACCAAAATACGAGGATTGTCATGAGTACAAAATAATGAATTCCATGCTACGATAAAATTTTTGTGCGTAACGCGGAGTTAATAGTTGTGTTTATGTAGAGTAATGGGGGAAAAGAAACAATAAGAAATAAAACAAACAAATAGAATTAATTTCTTTTCATGCAAAATTTGCTGGTTTATTGAATTGCTTTTGGTGTGTTTTCGACACACCAATTACCTCTTTTCAATATGGATTGTGTTGGCGACAGTGGCCGTGTTGGGTATTCGTTCAAAGACAAAAGACAAGTGAACGCAGAGGTTCTAGGTGATCGCAGAGGATCTCATGTCTGTCTACTAATACAACTACAACTACTTCCAATGAGAGCATGTGTAACAAGGTGAGGTTACCGACAACAACCAATGCCCAGCGACGATCCGCTCACTACGGTCTCCGCCAGGGGAGTTGTAGAGGAGATGCCTGTGCGCCAATCAGCATCCGTGATTGATCGAGCAAGGGAAGTTGAGGGGCAAAGTATCTAACTTATACATTGCCGCCCACCTTGATATACATGCATGTGTATCAACTAAACAAAGCTCAAAGGAATTATGTTATATATTATTTCATGTGCAATAAGGTTTACAAGTTATAGGTTAGGACGTAAGTTCAGTTTATTTGTGAGCATTTTATTCAAATCATTTTAATTCATATAATTAGATATCTATACCGCGGCAATTACAAATTGACGGGCCCGAAATTACCCAACCAAACGAGGTATATTTTACAAACAACAGACTTAATTAGGTAACACAACTAACTTGACGACTGGTCGCCTAATAATACCCTGAGCAGTTCGGACGTCTACAACGCGAACGTTACCGTCATTACCGGGATATGTCTCGACTACACGTCCTAGTTTCCAAGAAGTAGGTGGAAGTTTTTCATGCCTAATGACTACTAAATCATTGATTGCAACATTTTTCTCTGGATGTTTCCATTTATAACGCTTATTCAAACTAAACAAATACTCTTCTTTCCACCTAATGCAGAACTGATGCGTCAATGCCTTCAGTTTTCTGTACCGATTGACTAAACTCAATGGCGATTCCTCAACAAGGGGTTCTGGCGGAGCAAGAAGGGGGGCACCTATAAGAAAATGGCCCGGTGTAAGCGCTACCAATTCTTCGAGACTATCCGACATAGGATATAGGGGCCGAGAATTCAAACAGACTTCAATGCGAGCTAATATAGTCGAAAATTCTTCAAACGTATATGACAAGGACTTGGCATGCCGATAAAAATGTTTTTTAAAACTTTTGACTGCTGCCTCCCAAAGACCACCATGTGGGGAGCGCCAGCTGGTAAAAATTGCCAAGTAAGTTCCTGATACCCCATAGAGGAACAAATGGTACGACGACTTTCACTAAGAAAAGTTCTAAAATCTTTTTCGAATTCATGCGATGCACCAACAAAATTAGTCCCGTTGTCCGAAAATATGGTTTTTGGACAACCACGACGACCTATGAATCGATAAAAGGTAGCCAGAAATGAAGCCGTCGATAGATCAGACGCCGCCTCTAAATGCACGGCTTTGGTCGTGAAACAAACAAAGACACAAACGTATCCGTTGGTGATACGACAAGCACGACCCGTAAATGACTTAATATCAAAAGGTCCAGCAAAGTCTACTCCAGTTGTAGTGAAAGGTCTATTTATCGAAGTTCTTTCGGGAGGAAGTGCAGCCATAATCTGCGGACACGATCGATTTTTCTCTAGCCAGCAAACCTTACAACGATTAACTACTGTACGGATGAGCGTTTTGACACGAGGAATCCAAAACTCCATTCGAATTACACGCAACATTAGCTGATTTCCACCGTGGACAGTTCTTGAATGTGCGTATTCAACAAGAAGACGTGCCAATCGACAACCATATGGTAGAAAAATGGGACACTTTTCATTTTCAGATAAAGTGGGAGAATTTACTAAACGTCCATGCAGACGCATAACACCAAAGTCGTCTAGAATGGGGTTTAAAGAAAGAAGGGAGCTAGAGGAAGGTAAAGGCCGTTTATCCAAAAGATGCTTATACTCATCTGCACAATGACACTTCTGTGCTAATATGGCTAAATGATTCTTAACCATTCTAATTTCTTCAGAGGTTGGGATTTTACTTGTGAAACAATTTGCAGGCCGATTGTGGGGATGAGTTTTATGAATGAAACGGTACACATATTCTTTCCAAAATATCTTCATATTTTGTAAAGAATGAAAAATGTGTTTTTACACTACGAGTTTCCAATTCAGTTTCGAGTGGAGAGGGATCTGCAGTTCTCCAAGTAGAGCTATCTAAACTCAACCAACTAGGCCCTTTCCACCAAAGGGAATTATTAGCAAGTTCTAAAGGAGAGACTCCGCGGCTTCCCAAATCCGCCGGGTTGTCCTCAGACCTAACATGGAACCAATGACCATTTCCTACGTTTTGTTGTATTCGACAAACCCTGTTTGCCACAAAAGTAGTCCAAGATGTAGGAGTTTTTCGCAACCAAGCTAACACAATTTTGGAATCAGTCCAACAGTAAATCTTGTCAATTGGAATATCCAAGTCACTCAAAATGGGCTTTAGGAGTTCCGACGCTAGTACAGCACCACATAATTCCAAGCGAGGTAATGAAACCGACTTAATTGGGGCTACTCTTGTCTTAGATGCCAGCAAATGAACACTAATTTCCCCTAAAGAATTTTTTATTCGCATATAAATTACCCCCGCGTATGCTTTCTCCGAAGCATCAGAGAACACATGTAGTTCTGCCAAGGTGTTTGGTTCATAACGAACCCAACGCGGAATTGTAATTGAGTTAACATGAGGGTAATTATCAACAAAAGTGAGCCAGGAATTCTTTGTAGCAAGAAGAAGCGAATCGTCCCATCCGATGTTATCTAACCACACCTTTTGCATAATAATTTTTGCTACCACTAAAGCGGGAGCTAACCAACCTACGGGATCAAACAACTTGGCTATATGTGAAAGAACTTCCCGCTTCGAATAATTAGATTTTTTAGGGATGGGATTTACACAGAAAAAGAACGAGTCCAAACTGGCATTCCATCGAATACCCAATGGTTTGGAACTACTTGCCTCTATAAAGGAAAGACCTGAGCGTCAACTAGATGGTCAGTGGGCAAACTAGCAAGAACAGATTTGTCGTTTGCAGTCCACTTTCTCAACTCAAATTTAGCTGTGGACAAAGAAGCAATGAGCTGGTCCCGAGCAAGAATAGCGGTGTCTAGGTCATGAGCGCCAGCAAGGACGTCATCAACATACATACTTTTTCGAAGGATATTTGAAGCCAAAGGATATTCAGACTCACAATCATCAGCAAGTTGGAGCAAAGTACGAATTGCTAAATAAGGGGCACAATTTACTCCAAAAGTGACAGTTTGCAATTCGTAATCTGAGATAGGGTCATTGGGGGATTCCCGAAACAAAATTCTTTGAAGAGATGTATGTTGTGGGTGAACGCGAATTTGACGATACATTTGCGTGATGTCACAATTAAACACAAACCGAAATAAGCGCCATCTCAATATTAACAAGACTAAGTCTGCTTGGAGAGTTGGTCCCACGTGAAGGATGTCGTTTAGACTTATACCAGTAGAAGTTTTGTTTGATGCATTAAAAACTACGCGCAATTTGGAGGTCTGTTTTTCTAGATTGACAACTGGGTGATGGGGTAAGTAACATACTAGGGGCGCTTGTGAGGGAGAAACAGAGCACATGTGACCTAAGTCAAGATACTCGCGAACAACTGCATCATACATTTCTTTGAGAGAAGGTTTGCGTAAAAGCGAATTTTCGTTCCTAAAAAATTGACTCAGAACATTCTGACGCGAATCACCAATTTTCAGGCTATGAGGAAATTCAGTACGAATGGGAAGTGTGACAACGTAACGACCCTCTGAGTTTCTCGTAGTTGTGGACCGATAATTATCCTCGCAGAACTTGTCTGATGGCGAAAGTAATTTGCGTTTGGGGACCTCCTCAAGTTCCCAAAACCGCAGAATGGTTTTATTGAGGCTGTCTTCCTCACTGAAGCTCAAAGTGGTCGTAAAGACCTGCATGGGTGAGGAGGGAATTGGACCCGAGAGGATCCAACCAAAGACGGTATTTTGAGCCAATAGAGAGCCTAAGATATTTTGTTGTACCCCCGGCAACAATATTTGCGGATATAAGTCTGCACCCAACAACATATCTACGGAACGACAGTCAAAAATGTTTGGATCAGCCAACCGGAGATTTGGAGATCCGGCTCGAAGGACCAAAATGTTTATGTAGAGTAATGGGGGAAAAGAAACAATAAGAAATAAAACAAACAAATAGAATTAATTTCTTTTCTTGCAAAATTTGCTGGTTTATTGAATTGCTTTTGATGTGTTTTCGACAATAAGTATTACCTCTTTTCAATTATGGTATGTTGGCGACAGTGGCCGTGTTGGGTATTCTCTCAAAGACAAAAGACAAGTGAACGCAGAGGTTCTAGGTAATCGCAGAGGATCTCATGTCTGTCTACTAATACAACTACAACTACTTCCAATGAGAGCATGTGTAACAAGGTGAGGTTACCGACAACAACCAATGCCCAGAGACGATCCGCTCACTACGGTCTCCGCCAGGGGAGTTGTAGAGGAGATGCCTGTGCGCCAATCAGCATCTGTGATTGCTCGAGCAAGGGAAGTTGAGGGGCAAAGTATCTAACTTATACAAGTTGTCTTTCAGCAATGGTAATTTTTGATGTACAAACGAATAATTCGGATCTGATCTCGGCGTTTATTTCTCTGAAAAATTACCTGAGATCACATATTCATTATGGAATCAAAGAGTGAAAACAAAATCGCCTTCTGTTTACAGATATAATTTAAAAACTTTTGTTTTTGCATGAAATGAGGAAGGTTGACACTTTGCTTAATTTAAACAGCAATGAAGTGTCTTCTAAGATTCTTCTCTCCGCGCCTATCCCGTTTCAAATATGTTTCTTTCTACCTTCGCTCCTTACCAAGTTCTTGTTGCTTCTCTGTTCAAAGCAACAACATAAATTGCTGTGTATATTGTTGTACCCAAAGGTAATATTATTTACTAAAAAAGATATTCGGCATTGGTCGAGCACCATAACCATTTAATCTGACGACTCCACGTACGTATTGTACTGGTTCGATAGAAGTGTTGCCACCTCATGTGTAATTTCACATATCGTGTGCAATTTTTCGTACCATATTTGGCCAATGTGAAGTAAGTGGCATGTATAATATATTTTTAACTATTTATAATACTCTATTTTAATTCTTCTCTTTTTGGGAAATACAAGAAGTTGGTGTGATTCTCATTTACTTGAGAATGCTCGATACTTAAAGTGCTTGTTTTACCTCAAACTCGTCATATCAAAAATCTAAGCGACCAATCCCTTCGTCGGGATGAAATCATAATATTAGTACCGATCAGTTTTATTTTGAAAAACATTACTCTCTGTTATAGAGAATATTATGAGGTGTAGCCAATGGGGGAATACTCCAAATTTAAACAATCGAATATGTTGCACTTTAAATAATAGCAAAACAGTTTTAAGAAACACAATGTCCTCAAAAATATTTGCTGCGATTTAATTTTCAAAATATGTTACACGAAGGAATGGAGGCCCACGTTTTCGACCGACACAAGAAATGTTCAACTATGCTCTCTCTCTCTCTCTCTCTCTCTCTCTCTTTCTTTCTCTCTATCTGAATTCTGAAATGAAAACTCTGCTCCATAGTCGGAGATTTGCCGACACTTTTTCCCCGAGTCCCCTTATTGCGTACTTAAAAATGATGGTGATCAGCTATCATTTATCAGTGTAAGTGATCAGCTATCATTTATCAGTGTTGTAATCTTGACGAATATGTTAATAAAGGGAAACCAAAAACCGGCAGTGATGACATTTATTATTCCTCTCTGTAGTTGTTGTTGTATTGTACTACTTGCAAGAAGATGCAACACAAAATGCGCAACGAGAAAAAAAAATGATGCCAGAGGCAATCTCATAGGACACGGACAGAAAAACAACCGAAAGCTTTGTTTTACAAGTAAATATGTAAATTACTGTGCACATGCCTTTGTTGGGATGGATAAATTGAAAATTACGAAACTTAATTCGAGGTGACCGATGGTCCGTTTGTTGCGATGCAGTCGTTTCTCTTTGATTAGCTCCATTTAAAGAAAGAGAAAGATTGTAAAATGCGGCTCGATCAGACAAATGAAAAGTAATAATACAAGTAATTAATATTTTTTTCCAACAGAACAGTGGACTGAATATTTGTGCACAATAGGCAAAGATGATGACAATCACTGAGAAGCTATAGGAAAGACTTGGATGTATATATTAAACCAAAACATTATTTAAAGAAATTAATGTAGGTTCTTGCTATTAATATACCTGTTACCATTGAAGAACAAATGCTGAAATGACTTGTAAAGTCCAAAAATGTTTTGAAAAAACTTCAAAGCAATAAAATGTGTGAAGAAAGAAAAACTATGGCGTTGAAAAATACTTTTAAACCATTAACAGAATCAATGAACAAGCTACTGAAGCTTTCAACTGAAAATTCATCAAAAATCTTTATACCTATGAAGGAAAAAATTGATCTATATAGAGAACCTTTCAAAATAAAAACCGGAGGTAAAGTTTATATTAAAGAGGATAGATGACAAAATGGATTAAACGTAAATGTTGTAAGTTTTAAAGCCCTAAAGAACGTCACATTTCTCAGGAAAAGGTGGTTTTGAATATGTTAAGATAACTTAAAAAAAAAAAAATAAAAAACAAGTAAAAAACGTATAAAAAAAAACAAATCCGCGAAGAAATGTGGCAAAATCTATTAAAATGCAGAATATCGGGAGGTACCGTTATATGGGGGCTATATTAAATCGGGGACCTATACATGTAATGTTACGCCAAAGGAGCTAGAACCCATTATGATCTACAAATACAAATTTTCAGACAAATCCGTGAACAAATGTGTCAAAAATCATCAAAATACCGAATATCGGTAGGTACCGTTATATGACGACTATACCAAAACGTGGACCTATAATTGCAATGATTCGCTATACGAACTGGAACCCATTATGACCTACAACTACCAACTTTCAGAGAAATTCGTAAAAAAAATGTGTCAAAAATCATAAAAATACCGAATATCGTCGGGAATTGTTATATGGGGACGATACGATATCGAGGACCTATATAGATAATTATCTTCCATTGTATAAAGTACTCACAAAGAACTCCTTGTGAATTTTGAAACAATACCATTACAAAATGTGTCTAAATTCATCAAAATGCCGAATATCGGTAGGTAGCGTTGTGTAGGGGATTATACGATATCGTGGACCTATATAGACAATTCCCATTCAGGGTATAAAGTACTCAGATTATAGATTAAACTTTAAATTGTTTAGAAAATACAACTGCAACCTCGGCGGAAACCGTAAAGAGCAGATGTAAAAGGGGCCATGGTTGTTGTCGGTTTGCTAACACTGTAAGATGTTGTAATAAAAAGAGAAGGGATCCTCTGCGATTACATAGAAACTCTGCGTTCACTCTCTGTATTGGTATATGTAATGTAAATAGATCTGGGAACCTCTGCGATCACGCAGAACCATTAAATATATGTAGAATTACACTAATTTTATACTTGTGTTTTAGTTTTATATCGCACTACACACGCGTATATCACCCTTACCTCATCTCTCATTTCATTAAATAAAACTCTAGGAAGGTCTTATTGTATTTTCCACCGCTTAAGCCCTTTACCCACACCCCGAAGTTAAACAAGTTAAAAAGCAGTAAGTTCGGCCGGGCCGAACTTTTAATACCCTCCACCATTTACAACGAATTTGGAAATCTTCAAAAAATAAAATCCTTAAAAAATTCTGTTAAAATTTTAAAAATACCGAATATAGCCGTTATTTTGGGGTCAATACGACGTGGACATACATATGCATTGTTTGTCATAAGCCATTACCATATTCAAATTCGAAACTGGACCCGCACCGACAATTTTCTGTCACAGACTGTAGTTCCCATAACGAACTTCAAATATCAAATTTTAAACAATTCCGGCTAATAATGTCGCTAAAATCATCAAAATACCGAACATAGCGAGGTGCCGTTATATGGGGGCTATACGAAGACGTGGACCTACACAGACAATTTTCAGTCTTAGGGTGTAGTATCCATTTGGAACTTAAAATACCAAATTTGAAACAATTCCAGTGAATAATGTCGCTAAAATCATCAAAATACCGAATATAGGGAGGTACCGTTATATTGGGGCTATACGAAGACGTGGACCTGCAAAGACAATTTTCTGTCTTAGGGTGTAGTATCCATTTGGAACTTCAAATACCAGATTTGAAACAATTCCCGTGAATAATGTCGCTAAAATCATCAAAATACCGAATATCGGGAGGTACCGTTATATGGGGGCTATACGAAGACATAGACTTGCACAGACAATTTTCTATCTTAGGGTGTAGTATCCATTTGGAACTTCAAATACCAAATTTGAAACAATTCCGGTGAATAACGTCGCTAAAATCATCAAAATACCGAATATAGGGAGGTACCGTTATATTGGGGCTATACGAAGACGTGGACCTGCAAAGACAATTTTCTGTCTTAGGGTGTAGTATCCATTTGGAACTTCAAATACCAGATTTGAAACAATTCCCGTGAATAATGTCGCAAAAATCATCAAAATACCGAATATCGGGAGGTACCGTTATATGGGGGCTATACGAAGACATAGACTTGCACAGATAATTTTCTATCTTAGGGTGTAGTATCCATTTGGAACTTCAAATACCAAATTTGAAACAATTCCGGTGAATAACGTCGCTAAAATCATCAAAATACCGAATATCCGGAGGTACCGTTATATGGGAGCTATATGAAAACGTGGACCTACATTGCCCATTTACGAACTTAACCTGCCTACTGGAAAAATAAACATGTGTGCAAAATTTTAGCCATCTATCTCAATTTATTCGAAAGATAGCGTGATTACAACAGACAGACGGACAGACAGACAGACAGACAGACGGACAGACAGACAGACAGACAGACGGACATCGCTAAATCGACTTAGAATTTTACGCTGATCAAGAATATATATACTTTGTTGGGTCTGACATGAGTATTTCGAGGAGTTACAAACGGAATGACAAAGTTAATATACCCTCCATAGTATGGTGGAGGGTATAAAAATTATATTTATCATTTCGCCGGCCCTTGCTATATTCCGTCATGTTGCAAATTTTGTGTTATAGTTAGTTATAAGGTATGCATGACAAATTTTCTATTAAAAATTACTCAGTAAAATTTTATGTGGGAAATAACTCTCTTTCGCGTACGAAAAAATATAAGCAATAAAAAATTGGAATAAATATTGCAATTTTTGTAGTGAAAATACGTTGTTTTCAATGCCTTAACTGAAAAGTAATTAAATATAAAAATTATTTGGTAAAATATAGATATTGAATATGAAATTGATAAATTTTATATTTTATATAAATTTAGAGTGGAATATGTTCCAATTGGTTAAATTAAAAATTCCAATAAGTTCAACAAATACAAAAATAAGCTTTATCTTAAATACGAAAAGGCTTAACTATAGACTATACCAATTACTCGGTTGCTAAGTATAAATATAAAGGCTTTGATTAATGTTTTGCATAATTTTTCCCTCAATCTATTCGAGTACAACCTGCCAAATCAAACTTTCATATCCGTGTGATTAAATTTGTATGCGTTGCAAGATGTCTTGTCATGATGTATCCAATAGTTTGCGTAGTTTAAAATCGATTACATGTCCAGGCCCGCATTGCATACCCAATATAATAATTAAATATTGTTCTGAAAAATTAGCACTCCCTTAAACAATATTGTTTAATAATTCACTAAAATTTGGTCACTTAAGTAAGTCTGGAAGACTAACAAATGTGTCAAATGATAGAGAAATTACCAAATTGTTTTAAAAACCAATTGCTGCGGTAATTTCACGCAAAATCACATATTGAGCTTTTTTCACTATAATATTGTTTAATTATTTACTAAAATTTGGTCACTTTCCTACTTTCTTGAAAAAATCTTAAATTATACCTTCACAAAAGTCTGGAAGACTAACAAATGTGTCAAATGATAGGAAATTACCAAATTAAGTGACATTCCAAAATTGTTTTAAAAACCAATTACCGCGGTAATTTCACGCAAAATGCCATATTGAGTTAACTTTTTTAACAGTTAACTCTTTAATTTTATAGTATTATATTGACGGTCATGACGTCTCAACTGTAAAATCATTTGTCGATCTCGATCTTCTGATGGATCCAAAACCAATTCCCGTTATGAATTAATGGTCGGCAGGCGTGGGAAAATGAGGCGTCAGAACTTTCGATTAACAAAACAATAATAGTCGATTTTCATATCAGTATGAATGTAATTTTCAAAGCGTGAATTTAAGCTTTCAGCGACTTAATAATGGAAAAAGACTTAATCAAACTTTAGTAATATATTATTATTGTTGAGGAACACTCCCAAAGTATGAAGACCTTACTATACTTAACTTGCGAGATGAAGACGTACTGTAGTTAACCCTGGAGGCTATTCAAATTAAAAAAAACTACCCGTACGTTACAATTTTAGAATACTCAAGAAAATTATCAATTTTTTTCGGCTTGTGGTCCCTCAATGTTTGCTGAATAATTTTAAAAGTATAAAAGAATGGATAAATGGAAATGGAATGGAAATGGAATTTTAAATAATTAATTACCCAAGGAGAAGAAAAATCACTCGGGTTACAAACATGTAATACTAACGCAATTTAATGAAAACGATGTTTGAAATTAGACATTCCACCGATCCTTGCAGCAATCCACCGTTTTCCTAGTTTTACGTCAGGATAAGAATAGACAAATTAATTTTTTGTATGTTATGAAGAATGAAATTATGTGCACGTGGAGCAATAGATCGATAAGGTCCTTATTCTAAAGGTTGAACTAGTCGAGACCAATGTGCGAAACCACTATATCCCCTAAAGGAACATGGGGACCATCGCATTTTTAGTTTTATTTACTCCAATTTTTGTTGTTATAAATGCCATGCCTTGGGGATCAGCGATGCCATCTAATTGTTGTTCCTTATTGTTTATGGGACTTAATCCTTCCAACATTTTCCCAATCATCATGCTCAATTTTCCAACACATATGAAAAGCAGAGAGGTAACGAAAATGTAAATTGGAACGAATTTAAAATCAGAATGACCACTACACCGTAGGTCGTTTTTTAAACTTTGTGGTTCGATGAAGTCGTCAGAGACGAGAGAGGCGTAACCTCAATGTTTAACAGCGAGTAATGCCGTTTGTTGCATATTGTGCAGTTATTAAAGCGAGGATGTTCGAGAAAACCTTCAGAACTGAGAAAGCCTTTGGGCAGAAGATCCTTTGAACGTTGCACTACGTGTATATTAGGAACGTTTATTATTGCTTAGAGGATCGACGTCATCGATGCCTCTAATGTCACGAAAGCAGGTCAGGTCAGCAATTATCAATTAATTTTTTTTCCCAAAGCACGACGCAGTTCTTAGGGAATTCCTGCATAGGAAAACTAGTAAAGATCTCAGTTTTCACTTGTCATATCATGATTTGACATACGATATACATCCGTTAATACGTCTTTGTAAGTTCGTTAAAAAAAACTTATGTTGGCGTTTACCAAAATACGAGGATTGTCATGAGTACAAAATAATGAATTCCATGCTACGATAAAATTTTTGTGCGTAACGCGGAGTTAATAGTTGTCTTTCAGCATTGGTAATTTTTTATGTACAAACGAATAATTGGGATCCGATCTCTGCGTTTATTTCTCTGGAAAAATTACCTAAAATCACATATTCATTATGGAATCAAAGAGTGAAAAACGATATTTCCACGCAAACACACATTAATTAAAAAAAAATTTGTTGCCAATTTTCGAACCGAAAATTTATCATATATTTATATTCAACCATACTATCCACCATACTATGGACGGTATATTAACTTTGTCGTTCCGCTAAATACTTTTTCCAGACCTAACAAAGTATTTATATTCCAGATCAGCGTAAAATTCTAAGTCGATTTAGCGACGCCCGTCTGTCTGTGTTTCTGTATGTTTTAATCACGTTATCTTTCGAACGAATTAAGATAGAAATATTTTACTAGCAGGCAGGTTATGTTCGTAACGGTTCATGGACTCCTTATATGTGGTGTTTTGATGAATCACGCAATTCATTAATATTTAAAGTAGATAACAGGGGACTAAGGTCAGAACTCTTTAGCACCCCACTACATATTTCTCTAATGCAAGAGACAAATACATTGTAGTCTACGAAATGAGAACTACCGCTTAGATATGAGCAAACAAGCTTACAAGCAATAGTATTGAAAAAGAATTTAATTTTTTGGGTAATCTGTCATTATTGCATAGTCGACTCTGTCAAACGCTATAGAACTCCATTATCACAAACATCAATAAATGAGAAACCGTACCATGACCACGTTGGTATGGGTTTAGCAATTTTTGATCATCATAAAGCATATTGTCAATTGAGAATACATTTTTTGTTTGGGTATGGGTAATATGCGTGCCGTTTGAAATATGCCGCAATATAATATGTTAAGATAACTTAAAAAAAATAAAAAACATATTAAAAAAACAAATCCGCGAAGAAATGTGACAAAAACTATTAAAATGCAGAATATCGGGAGGTACCGTTATATGGGGGCTATATTAAATCGGGGACCTATACATGTAATGTTACGCCAAAGGAGCTAGAACCCATTATGATCTACAAATACAAATTTTCAGACAAATCCGTGAACAAATGTGTCAAAAATCATCAAAATACCGAATATCGGTAGGTACCGTTATATGACGACTATACCAAAACGTGGACCTATAATTGCAATGATTCGCTATACGAACTGGGACCCATTATGACCTACAACTACCAATTTTCAGAGAAATTCGTAAAAAAATGTGTCAAAAATCATAAAAATACCGAATATCGTTGGGAATTGTTATATGGGGACTATACGATATCGAGGACCTATATAGATAATTATCTTCCAGGGTATAAAGTACTCACAAAGAACTCCTTGTGTGGATTTTGAAACAATGCCATTACAAAATGTGTCTAAATTCATCAAAATGCCGAATATCGGGAGGTACCGTTGTATAGGGGATTATACGATATCGTGGACTTATATAGACAATTCCCATTCAGGGGATAAAGTACTCACAAAGAACTCTTTGTGAAGAATTTCTGACAATTATGTTGAAAAATGTTGGTAAACTCATCAAAATACCATTAAAGGGCGCGGGGGAGTGCCGTTTTATGGGGGCTACCTATATAGATAATTATCTTCCAAGGGATACCCATAATGAACTTCTTGTGTGGAGTTTCAGTCAATTCCATTGACAAATGTGGCTGAAATCATCAAAATACCGAATATTGGGGTGTATCGTTATATGGGGGACATACAGTATCGTGGACCTATATAGACAATTCTCTTTCAAAGGATAAAGTACGCATAATAAACCTCTTGTGTGGAATTTCAGACAATTCCATTGAAAAATATGGCTAAAAACATCCAAATACCAAATATCGGGGGTACCGTTATATGGGGTGTATACGATATTGTGGATCTATATGGACAATTCCCTTTCAGGAGGTAAAGTGCTCACAAAGAACTCCTTGTGTGGAATTTCAGACAATTTCATTATAAAATTAGGCTAAAATCATCACAAACCCGAATATCGGAGGGTACCGTTATATGGGGACTATACGATATCGTGGACCGATATAGCCCATCTTCGAACTTGACCTGCCAGCAGACAAAAGAGAGATCGGTGCAATTTTAGCTTCCTCTCTTAATTTGTTTCGACTGTAGCGTGTTTACAACGACGTACAGGCTAAATCGTTTTAGAATTTTACGCTGATCAAGAATATATATACTTTGTTGGGTCTAAAATGATTATTTCGATGAGTTACAAACGGAATGACGGACTTAATATACCCTCCATACTATGTATGGTGGAGGGTATAAAAATAGGTGAATAATGTAGCTACAGTCATCAAAATACCGATTATCGGGAGGTACCGTTATATGTGGCTATACGAAGCCGTGAACCTGCACAAACAATTTTCTGTCTTAGGATTTAGTATTCATTGCGAACTTCAAAAACCAAATTTGAAACAATTCCGGTGAATAATGTAGCTAAAATCATCAAAATAACGAATATCGGGAGGTACCGTTATATGGGGGCTATATAAAAACGTGGAAAAATAGACATGTGTGCAAAATTTTAGCCTTCTATCTCAATTCATTCGAAAGATAGCGTGATTACAACAGACGGACAGACAGACGGACACACAGACGGACAGACGGACAGACGGACAGACAGACGGACAGGGCTAAATCGTCTTAGAATTTTACGCTGATCAAGAATATATATACTTTGTTGGGTCTGACATGAGTATTTCGAGGAGTTACAAACGGAATGACAAAATTAATATACCCTCCATGGTATGGTGGAGGGTATAAAAAGAGGTTAGACATTTTGTTTTCGACAAAGGGCAAGTGAAACAAGTAAAAAAGCAGTAAGTTCGGCCGGGCCGAACTTTTAATACCCTCCACCATTTGGAACGAATTAGAAAATTTTCAAAAAATAAAATCCATTAAAAATTCTATTAAAATCTTTAAAATATAAAATATCGGTACGATATTGTGGACCTATATAGACAATTACCTTTCAGGGGTTAAAGTGCTCACAAAGAACTCCTTTTGTGGATTTTCAGATAATACCATAGTAAAATATGGCTAACATCATCAAAATACCGAATATCGGGGGGTACCGTTATATGGAGGCTATACGATACGATTGTGGACCTATATAGATAATTCTCTTCCAAGGGATAAAGTACTCACAATGAACTCCCCGTGTGGAATTTCAGTCAATTCCATTGAAAAATGTGGCTGAAATCATCAATATACCGAATATTGGGGGTACCGTTATATGGGGGCTATACGATATCGAGGACCTATATAGATAATTCTCTTCCAAGGGATAATTTACCCACAAGGAACTTCTTGTGTGGATTTTCAGACCATTTCATTAGAAAATGTGGCTAAAATCATCAAAATACCGAATATCGGGGGGTACCGTTATATGCGGGCTATACGATATCGTGGACCTATATAGATAATTCTCTTCCAAGGCATAAAGTACCTACAAGGAACTCCTTGTATGGATTTTCAGACAATTCTGTTGAAAAATGTGGCTAAAATCATCAAAATACCGAATATCAGAGGGTACCGTTTTATGGGGACTATACGATATCGTGGACCTATGTAGATAATTCTCTTCCAAGGGATAAAGTAGCCACAAGAAACTTCTTGTGCGGATTTTCAACCATTCCATTAGAAAATGTGGCTAAAAGCATCAAAATACCGAATATCGGGGGGTGCCGTTATATGGGGTCTATACGATATCGTGAACCGATATAGCCCATCTTCGAATTTGACCTGCCTGCAGACGTCAAGAATATATATACTTTGTTGGGTCTAAAATGATTATTTCGATGAGTTACAAACGAAATGACGAACTCCATATACCCTCCATACTGTGTATGGTGGAGGGTATAAAAATGGAATTAAAGTTTAATGGAATTAAGTTTATCTTTGTATATACAAATGGAAGAGGTTTAAACCGAAAGCTATCATTTATATTTATTAATAGTTCTTTGTGTTAAAAATCGCTAATGCGGGTTCAAAATCATGGACAAATAAATGTAAATTCGAAAAAATAAGAATATTCGATTTATGTCTTTAATCGTGTGGAGGTACAGTTATATAGAAATGTTCTACCACAGGAGGTACAACCCGTTAAAAAGTTTTAATACCGAATTCTTTATTAATTGTTTTAGAATGTGGGATTTAAGGTGTCAAAATACCGACTATCGGAAAGTATCGTTATTTCCGGGCTATAGGAGAACGTGAACCTATATAGACAATGTTTGTCATTGTAAAACCTATGAACCGAATTATGAACAATTTAATTTTAAAATTTGGTTTAAATTCCTAAAATACCGAAATATGGGGGCTATAAGAAATCGTGAAGCTATATAGACAATGATTTGCTACAGGAGATAAAACCACTTACAAACTCTAAGTACCGGATATTAATAAATTCTGTTTTAAAATGTGATCTTAATTGTCAAAATATGTAGTTTTTATACCCTCCACCATACTATGGAGGGTATATTAATTTTGTCATTCCGTTTGTAACTCCTCGAAATATTCATGTCAGACCCAACAAAGTATATATATTCTTGATCAGCGTAAAATTCTAAGACGATTTAGCCATGTCCGTCTGTCTGTGTGTCTGTCTGTCTGTCTGTCCGTCTGTCTGTCTGTCTGTTGTAATCACGCTATCTTTCGAACAAATTGAGATAGAAGGCTAAAATTTTGCACACATGTATTTTTTCCCAGTAGGCAGGTTAAGTTCGTAAATGGGCCATGTAGGTCCAAGTTATCATGTAGCCCCCATATAACGGTACCTCCCGATATTCGGTATTTTGATGATTTTAGCGACATTATTCACCGGAATTATTTGGTATTTGAAGTTCGTAATGGATACTACATCCTAAATCAAAAAATTAGCCATGTAGGTCCACGTCTTCATATAGCCCCCATATAACGGTACCCCCGATATTCGGTATTTTGATGATTTTAGCGACATTGTTTACCGGAATCGTTTCAAATTTGGTATTTGAAGTTCGTAATGGATACTTCATCCAAAGTCAAAGAATGAGCCATGTAGGTCCACGTCTTCATATAGCCCCCATATAACGGTACCCCCCGATATTCGGTATTTTAATGATTTTAGCGACATTATTTACAGGGATTGTTTCAGATTTCGTATGTGAAGTTCGTAATGGATACTTCAGCCCATGCCAGAAAATTGTCTGTGCAGGTCCATGTCTTCGTATAGCCCCCATATAACGGTACCCCCCATATTCGGTATTTTGACGATTTTAGCTACATTATAAACAGATTTTTCTTCAAGTTTCGCATTTAAATATTGTAATAATTTATGACAAAAGTTGCCTATGCAGGCCCACGTCGTCGTATAAGCATTCGGTATTTTTAAGATTTTAACAGAATTTTTAACGGGTTTTAATTTTGGAAATTGCCAAATTTGTACCAAATGGTGGAGGGTATTAAAAGTTCGGCCCGGCCGAACTTACAGCTTTTTTACTTGTTCTAGTTTAAAGGACCATTTACAGTTCATAAACCTCTACCTCGAAAAGAAAACCACATATGCGACATCTGCTGATTAGAATTTTTTCGATGATAAGCGGTTATTTTGTCGTACATATACTTGTATAGTAGAGCAGGCTTATTTAATGGAAACTTAATTCATATCAAATAGTTCCTCATAATTTTTACAATGTAGATTTATATATTATGCTTTTTAGAGTAAAATGTCTTCTTGAGAAATGGTTGTTTGTCGGTCTTTTTATTTGATTTATAAATAATAAGATTTTTTCGAGCTTTAGGCCATTTTCGGATTTATTTTATTGATTACAATAAGATGTTCCCTATATTTCGCAATTATCAAATTACATCTTCAGGGGCATTCTATTTTAGAAAACATAATTATTAATATCACAGCATTTTGTTAGGGGCACAATTATTTTCCAAAAAAGAGTTTTTTTTACATTTACATAAAATAGTCAGATTTACTTAATAGCTAATGTAGTTTTTACTACCATTGTCTGGTGTTATTATTGTACTGATTATTTCTACGTATTGCACGATCCAAGGTAGATCTAACAGGTAACCGCATCGGCGAATTGCTACAACAAAGCTACTTTTGTGGTACCCTCAAATGTCAAAATTGGCATCTAAGGCGAAAAACATAGATTCGCCATGACAATTAAAAGTTGCGGCAAATTTGTTTCAACCAATCAGAAGCGAGGTGTTTGTTTACATTTTATTTTGTGTGCCTCTCGTCGTAAAGGAACGTCGCAATAAAAGTTTTTATTGTAAAACAAATAAGAGTAAAATAAGTATTAATTGTAGTATTGCGATATTTTTTAAACCAAGGAACGTATAATGACTATATTTTACTGGTTTACACCGAAAGTTCTCCGGAACTGCAAATGGCAAGAGTCGAATTCTTGTTCTACTTCCCGTGATGTGCTTTGGGAATCATAGATGTTGAGGCTAACTTAATTCTTAAAGCTGCACTCCAAAGCCACCCTCCTTCCTTCATTTTCTTTTAATTTTTTTACTAGTATTATAAAAAGGTACTTTTAGGGAAGACAGCATAAACAAATTTGTTGTTGCATTCATTTAGGACGAATTCTTCATTACAACAATTTGTTTTGACATTTAATGGTGCCGTCAGCTGGGCTGATGCGATTACCTAGTACATCTACCTTGGCACGATCTCTTATTTGTCAAGTGTCGATATCAATAAGCTGCATTATCGGTATCGCTTTTGTAATTGATCTTTTTGTTTGTTGGTATGTTATTTATATGCAGCATCTCCAATGTTAACCTGCTATTGTAGTTATTCTCCGCCTGTAATACTCGTATTTTGTCAAAGTTTGGTATATGGTTGTTAAGTTTACAGTGTTCCGCAAGTGCTGTTTTTTGAATATTGTTTTGGTTCCTTAATTTAATGTCTGATTTATGTCCCGATATTCTAGTTATTAATTTGTTTTTTGTGGTACCAACATATACTTTTCCACATTTTTCGTCTTTTGTTCCATCACATTCAATGCTATAGATTACATTGTCTCTCACTTAACGGAATTCTACTTTTGGTATTAGTAAATAAACTTTTTAGTGTATTGTTTGTCCGTGTTGCTATTTGCAGTTTATCCTCGTCATATAAATCGGAATTTTGAAATCTCTCAGATAATCCTGGAATATAAATCATTGATTTGTAATATTTTTCAGATTTGTCCTTAGACACTTGCACTTGCGCTTGCACTTGCGGAACACTGTAAACTTAACAACCACATACCAAACTTTGACAAAATACGAGTATTACAGGCGGAGAATAACTAAAACAGAAGTTTATTATTGGAGATGCTGCATATAAATAACATACCAACAAACAACAAGTAAAAAAGCTGCAAGTTCGGCCGGGCCGCACTTTTAGTACCCTCCACCATTTGGTACAAATTTGGCAATTTCCACAAAAAAAAAAATAAATATATAAAATCCGTTAAAAATTCTGTTAAAATATTAAAAATACCGAATGCCTATACGACGAAGTGGCAACTTTTGTCATAAGTTATCACAATATTTAAATGCGAAACTTGAAGAAAAATCTGTTTATAATGTAGCTAAAATCATCAAAATACCGAATATAGGGGTACCTTTATATGGGGGCTATACGAAGACGTGGACCTGCACAGACAATTTTCTGGCATAGGCTGAAGTATCCATTACGAACTTCACATGCGAAATTTGAAACAATCCCGGTAAATAATGTCGCTAAAATCATCAAAATACCGAATATCAGGGGGTACGGTATATGGGGGCTATACGAAGACGTGGACCTACATGGCCCATTTTCTGCTGTATGCTGCAGTATCTATTACAAACTTCAAATACAAATTTGGAATGATTCCGTTAAATAATGTCGCTAAAATCATCAAAATACCGAATATCGGGGGGTACCGTTATATGGGGGCTATATGAAGACGTGAACCTACATGGCTCAATTTTTGACTTAGGATGTAGCATCCATTACGAACTTCAAATACCAAACTTGAAACGATTCCGGTAAATAGTATCGCTAAAATCATCAAAATACCGAATACCGGAGGGTACCGTTATATGGGGGATATACGAAGACGTGGACCTGCACAGATAATTTTCTGTCTTAGGCTGTAGTATCCATTTCGAACTTCAAATGCCAAATATGAAACAATTCTGGTGAATAATGCGCTAAAATCATCAAAATACCAAATATCGGGAGGTACCGTTATATGGAGGCTATATGATAACTTGGACCTACATGGTCCGTTTACGAACATAACCTGCCTACTGGCAAAATATACACGTTTGCAAAAATTTAGCTTTCTATCTCAATTTGTTCGAAAGATAGCGTGATTACATACCCTCCATAGTATGGTGGAGGGTATAAAAAGATCAATTACAAAAGCGATACCGATAATGCAGCTTATTGTTATCGACAATTGACAAAAAAGAGATCGTGCAATACGTAGAAATAATCAGTGCAATAATAACACCAGACAATGGGAGTAAAAACTACATTAGCTGTTAAGTAAATCTGACTATTTTATGTAAATGTAAGAAATCTCTTTTTTGGAAAATAATTGTGCCCCTAACAAAATGCTGTGATATTAATAATTATGTTTTCTAAAATAGATTGCCCCAGAAGATGCAATTTGATAATTGCGAAATATTGGGAGCATCTTATTGTAATCAATAAAATAAATCCGAAAATGGCCTAAAGCTCGAAAAAATCTTATTATTTATAAAGTAAAATGTCTTCCTTTAAACAAATACAAACACTGGGAATATTATAATAATTTCTGGTTGAAAGTTTCTTTGATCGAGTGGTGAAGCTCACTAGTGTGTGATTTTAAAATAGCTGTGGGATTCTCAATCCTATTAATGACAATTATTCCTAACAGCAATTTTAGGTTGCTTATAAAATCGTTAACGAAAGTTGTCGAAAATTTGGCTACGAAAATAAAGAAGTAGGCCTATCAATAGGTGCAATCAACTTTTATTTCACTTTATACATAAATATTTTGCATTTAAAAATACCGATTTTTTATATGCAGCCCTCCCAACACCTCTTAAGCAACTAATTTTCATACGGTATTGTAACCACCACAAATAAATATCGAACTATAAAAATAAACTAGACATGTTGCAGAACAGTGTTGACATTATATCAGAATAGAGCAACAACAAAAAAGAAGAAGATATGCCAAAGATCAGTATTAAGTCTGCAGAAATCGTTACTTTAAAAAAAAAAAAAAAAAAACGTAGTAAAATGGTAGACTATTGAAAATATAGACAACGACAGCTTGCAATATCGGTTGTTAACAGTTTTTCTGCAGACATAAAAAAAAACAAGTAAAAAAGCTGTAAGTTCGGCCGGGCCGAACTTTTAATACCCTCCACCATTTGGTACAAATTTGGCAATTTCCAAAATTAAAACCCGTTAAAAATTCTGTTAAAATCTTAAAAATACCGAATGCTTATACGACGACGTGGGCCTGCATAGGCAACTTTTGTCATAAATTATTACAATATTTAAATGCGAAACTTGAAGAAAAATCTGTTTATAATGTAGCTAAAATCGTCAAAATACCGAATATGGGGGGTACCGTTATATGGGGGCTATACGAAGACATGGACCTGCACAGACAATTTTCTGGCATGGGCTGAAGTATCCATTACGAACTTCACATACGAAATCTGAAACAATCCCTGTAAATAATGTCGCTAAAATCATTAAAATACCGAATATCGGGGGGTACCGTTATATGGGGGCTATATGAAGACGTGGACCTACATGGCTCATTCTTTGACTTTGGATGAAGTATCCATTACGAACTTCAAATACCAAATTTGAAACGATTCCGGTAAACAATGTCGCTAAAATCATCAAAATACCGAATATCGGGGGTACCGTTATATGGGGGCTATATGAAGACGTGGACCTACATGGCTCATTTTTTGATTTAGGATGTAGTATCCATTACGAACTTCAAATACCAAATTTGAAACGATTTCGGTAAACAATGTCGCTAAAATCATCAAAAAACCGAATATCGGGGGTACCGTTATATGGGGGCTACAGGAAGACGTGGACCTGCACAGATAATTTTCTGTCTTAGGCTGTAGCATCCATTACAAACTTCAAATGCCAAATTTGAAATAATTCCGGTGAATAATGTCGCTAAAATCATCAAAATACCGAATATCGGGAGGTACCGTTATATGGGGGCTACATGATAACTTGGACCTACATGGCCCATTTACGAACTTAACCTGCCTACTGGGAAAAAATACATGTGTGCAAAATTTTAGCCTTCTATCTCAATTTGTTCGAAAGATAGCGTGATTACAACAGACAGACAGACAGACGGACAGACAGACAGACAGACAGACACACAGACAGACAGACGGACATGGCTAAATCGTCTTAGAATTTTACGCTGATCAAGAATATATATACTTTGTTGGGTCTGACATGAATATTTCGAGGAGTTACAAACGGAATGACAAAATTAATATACCCTCCATAGTATGGTGGAGGGTATAAAAAGAAGTAAAATGGTAGACTATTGAAAATATAGACAACGACAGCTTGCAATATCGGTTGATAACAGTTTTTACGCAGTGTGTTTAGCTTGGTCGAGTCACTTGACTTCGAAAACTAAATAATTGAATTTTCAATAATTACAATTGTTTTATTGAATATTTTTCGATCATGTATGGGCAGTTTTTTATTCCAATGCACCATTTACAGTTCATAAATCTTTAATATTTTTAACATTTCAGGTTTGAGTGACTACAATATTCTAACTCAAACTACTGAAACGACATCTGCTGATCCGAATTTTTTCGAAGATAAACGATGAGATCATTTCTTTGTCTTTATTTTCATTAGTCTATGACTATTATAAAAACAAGTTAAAAAGCAGTAAATTCGGCCGGGCCGAACCATTACCATATTCAAATTCGAAACTTGAAATAAACGGTGAATAATGTAGCCAAAATCATCAAAATATCGTATATAAGGAGGTGCCGTTATATTGAAGCTGTGCGAAGACATGGACCAGCATAGACAATTTTCTATCTTAGACTGTAGTATTCATTATGAATTTCAAATACCAATTTTGAAACAATTCCGGTGAATAATGTCGCTAAAATCATCAAAATACCGAATATTGGGATGTACCGTTATATGGGGGCTATACGAAGACGTGGACCTGCACAGACAATTTTCTGTATAAGGCTGTAGTATCCATTTCGAACTTCAAATACCAAATATGAAACAATACCGGTGAATAATGTCGCTAAAATCATCAAAATACCGAATATCGGGAGTTACCGTTGTATCGGGGGGCAATATCAAAACGTGGACCTGCAGAGACAATTTTCTGTCTCAGCCTGTAGTATCCATTTCGAACTTTAAATGCCAAATATGAAACAATTCCGGTGAAATGGATACTACAGGCTGAGACAGAAAATTGTCTGTGCAAGTCGACGTCTTCGTATAGCCCCCATATAACGGTACCTCCCGATATTCGGTATTTTGATGATTTTAGCGACATTATTCACCGGAATTGTTTCAAATTCGGTGTTTGCAGTTCGTAATGGAAGCTACAGCCTGTGACAGAAAATAGTCTATGCAGGTCTTCGTATAGCTCCTATGTACGGTATTTTGATGATTTTGGCTACATTATTCACCGTTTATTTCATGTTTCGAATTTGAATATGGTAATGGCTTGGAACACGTCGTACAGGTCCTCATATAACGGCTATATGTGGTATTTTTAAAATATTAACAGAATTTCTGGCGAATGTTATCTCTTTCGAAAATTTTCAAATTCGTTCTAAATGGTGTGGGGTATTTAAAGTTCGGCCCGGCCGAACTTACTGCTTTTTTACTTGTTAGTATTAATTCAGTCTGTAGGGATTCTGTATCTATAGACTTAGGAAAATATAATAAAAACCAGTAAAAAAGCAGTAAGTTCGGCCGGGCCGAACTTTAAATATCCTTCGCCATTTGGGACCATATAGGAAATTAAAAAAAAAGTTAAAAAGCAAGAAATTCGGCCGGGCCGAACTTTGAAAATCCTCCACCATTTGGAACGAATTTGGAAATAAAATCCTTAAAAAATGTTGTTAAAATTTTAAAAATACCGAATACAGCCATTATATTTGTGTCTATACGATGTGGACTTACATAGGCATTGTTTGTCATAAGTCATTACCAAATTCAAATAATAATGTCACAATATCGTATATAGGGAGGTACCGTTATATCGGAGCTGTGCGAAGACCTGGACCAGCATAGGCAATTTTCTGTCATAGGCTGTAAATCCATTACGAACTTCAAATACGACATCTCAAACAATTTCGTTGAGTATTGTACCTAAACTCTAAACAAATGCCGAATATAGGGAGGCACTAGTATATGGGGCCTGTACGAAGACCTGGACCTGCATAGACAAATTTCTGTCACAGACTGTAGATCCCATTACGAACTCTAAATATGTAATATGAAACAATTCCGGCTAATTATGACGCAAAATTATATGGAGGCTATACGAAGACCTGGACTTGCACATAGAATTTTCTGTCTTCAAATACCAAATTTGAAACGATTTCGGTGAATAATGTCGCTAAAATCACCAAAATACCGAATATTGGGAGTACCGTTATATGGGGGCTATACGAAGACCTGGACTTGTACAGACAAATTTCTGTCTTAGTCTGTTGTATCCATTACGAACTTTAAATACCAAATTTGAAACTATTTCGGTGAATAATGCCTCTAAAACATCGAATATCGGGAGGTAACGTTATATGGGGGCTATATGAAAACGTAAACTTACGTGGCCCAAACTTAACCTGCCTACTGGAAAAATAAACATGTGTGTAAAATTTTAGCCTTCTATCTCTATTCGTTCGAAAGATAGCGTGATTACAACAGGCAGACAGAGAGACATCGCTAAATCGACTTAGAACTTTACGCTGATCAAGAATATATATACTTTGTTGGGTCTGACAAGAGTATTTCGAGGAGTTACAAACAGAATGACAAAGTTAATATACCCTCAATAGTATGGTGGAGGGTATAATAAAATCCATTCAAAAATGTGGCTAATATTAGCAAAATATCGAATATGGTGGGGGGGGGGGGGAGGTGTAGCGTTATATGGGGCTATGCGATATCGTGGACCCATATAAATAATTCTCTTTCAGGGGATAAAGTACTCACAAAGAAATCACAAAGAATTTTCACACAATTATATTAGAAAATGTGGCTAAAATCATAAAAATACTGAATATCGAAAGGCGCCGTTGTATGGAGATATACGATATCGTGGACTTATATAGACAATTCTCTTTCAGGAGTAAAGTACTCACAAGGAACTCCTTGTGTGAGATATCAGGCAATTCCATTGAAAAATCATCAAAATACCTAATATCGGGAGTACCGTTATATGGGAGCTATACGATATCGTGGACCCATCTTCGAACTTGACCTGCCTGCAGACAAAAGACATACATATGAAAAATTTTAGCTTCCTATCTTAATTCGTTTTGACTGTAGCGTGATTACAGGAGACAGGGCTATACGCTGATCAAGACTATATATTGGGTCTTTATTATTTCGATGAGTTACAAACGGAATGACGAGGGTAGATTAGAAACTTCAGAAACTAAAATCCGACGGTTCGAGTTTTCTGTTCTTGTGTATGTTCTATAAATATGTATAAATTTTTGTTTGGAAAAATTTTTAAATTTAACTATTTTTAACTGAATATTCGTATCGTTACTGTAAACAAAAAAAAAATTGTCCATAAAATGGACAGTAACAACAAAAGTTTCAGAATTGGCACACAGGCGTGTATTTGAAAATGAATGTTTTCACGGAAAATTTATGAAAAAATTATTAACAGGCATGTTACAGAAACAAATTCCGATCGATAGTAGAATTGATTCCGTATTTGGTTTTTTTCGGACAATGAAAAACTAAAATTTTATTCGAAATGAATTTACTTTTGATTTTGAAGGTGTAACTGTACATTTATGGAGCTTATAACATTTAAACACTTTAAGCAATAATGTTGTTTTAATGAAAAAATACAAGTTAAAATTTACATTTTTTATCTTTTTATTTAAAATAATTCGCAAATTTCAATTGCATCTCAGTTTTTGTTTATGTTTGTACATTTTTTTTCAACACTCACGAAATATTTGAGTTCTAAAGGACGCAAATTGCATGAATATAGTCGATGTAGATAACCTACTGACAAATATAAATATTCAAATAATATACATACACAATGTCTTTGATTTTATATATAAAAATGTTTTCTTATAAATTTCAGTTTGCCGAGCACGTATTCCGAACGTTCGATGCAAATGGTGATGGTACAATAGATTTTAGAGAATTTCTTTGCGCCCTCAGCGTAACGTCTAGAGGAAAATTAGAGCAAAAGCTAAAATGGGCATTCTCTATGTATGACTTAGATGGAAATGGTTACATATCACGCCAAGAAATGCTTGAAATTGTTACGGTAAGTCTGAATACACATTATAACAGACATTCTGTGGATACAAGTTTGTGATCCGATTAGGGGAATATAATGTCAGTGGCCACTTACCCGATATAGACAATATATGTATCGTTTGAAAACTTATGAAAGCTACTTACAAAAGGTATCAAAATTAGAAAACGTTGGTTCGCGTTAGCCGCCGTGGGACATACCCAGAGGAGAAAATTTTAAGACCAGGCCGAAGGCCGCCTGTTTACAAAAGGTGTCAAATTTAGAAAACTTTGGTTCGCCTTAGTCGGTGTGGGACATACTCAGAGGATAACCCGAAAAGCTACTTACAAATGTATCAAACTTAAAAAACTTTGGTACGCGTTAGCCGGCGTGGGACATACCTAGAGGAGAAAATTTCAAGCCCCGACCGAAGTCCGGCTATTTACAAAAATGTCAAATTTAGACAACTATTGTTCGCGTCAGGCGGTGTGTGACATACCCAGAGGAGGAAATCTCAAGGCCCGGCTGAAGGCCGCCTACTTATAAAAAGTATAAAATTTAGAAAACTTTGGTTTGCGTTAGCCGTTGTGGGACATACCTAGAGGAGAAAGAGAATATCTGTGGACCCGAAAAAGGTATTAGCACAAAATGTAGCTTTTTGGAAAGGTAAGAGTGTCAGAAATACTTTGGCATCAATTTGGTTGCCCCCCCTTAATGGGCATTTTTCGACTTTTTGGGGGTTTTATAAAAAATCCGGGTCCATAAAATCGATAATTTGTCTATAACTTCCCTGATTTTTGATCCGAATGTTCGTGTTCAAGACCCCGACTTGACCCAGATCCACTCACCCGATATACATCCGAATCCACTTACCCGATATAGACAATATAGGTATCGTTTGAAGTTGGTCACATAATGGGGTAATTTTTGAGCGGTTCGGAAGTTATAGTCAAATTAACGATGTTTTGGACCCGAATTTTTTATAAAATCCCCAAAAAGTCGAAAAGGGGCCCATTATGGGGGTCAACCAAATTGATATCAAATTATTGGCGATACTTTTACCTTTCCAAAATGCTACAATTTGTTCTAATACCCTTTGTAAGTCCAGAGATATGGGTCTTTCCACCCGCATAGCCCGATTCTAACAAGTTCATTAATATTATGTGTTCAATAAAAAAGGTTTATTTATTTTTTATTTAATATCAAATTTAGAAGACTTGGGTTCGCGTTAGCCGGTGTGGGACATACTCAGAAGAGAAAACCTCAAAGCCCGGCCGGATACTTACAAAAAGTATCACATTTAGAAAACTTTGGTTTGCGTTAGCCGGGATGGGACATATCCAGAGAAAAAAATCTTATGCCCCGGTCGAAGGCTTCGCGTTAGTCGGTGTGGGACATACCCAGAGAAGAAAATCTCAAGCCCCTGCCGAAGGCTGGCAATTTAAAAAAAGTATCAAATTTAGAAAACTTTGGTTCGCGTTAGCCGGTGTGGGACATACCCAGAGGAGAAAATGTCAAGCCCCGGCCGAAGGCCTTCTACTTACAACTGTTTAATCTAGAAAAAAAAAAAAAAACTTTAGGTCGCGTAGCTGGTTGAACGTACCAGGAAGAGATTATCTCTGGACCCCGAAAAAGGTTTTAGCACAACAATTTGGCGTCAATTTGGTTGACCCCCATAATGGTCCCTTTTTCGGCTTTTTGGAGTTTTTATAAAAATTTCGGGTCCAAAAAATCCAAAATTTGACTATAACTTCGGAACCGCTTAAAAATTACCCAATCATGTGACCACTTTCAAACGATACCTATATGTCTATATCGGGTAAGTGGATCTGAATGTTGAACCCGGACTTTCGGGTCAAAAATCTGGGTCCCGGGTCTGTCTCCCAAGAAAAAAAGCTTCCCGGAATCAGGGTAAAAATAAGTACCTCTGGAAAAAAAATTCGAAAAAAGAGTTTATACTAAACTAGAGTGTTCCAAAATTGTTTCCCGGGATCAGGGTAAAAATACCTACCACTGGAAAAATTTCGAAGATATTGAAGCCGATTGCAGTACTGACGTAATTTGAGCCTTTCCTTCAATTTATATCATCAATGGTTGAAAATATGGAATGATGCCACAAATGTTTATGTACCAACTTTATTAGTTTCGGGGAACAATTTTACTCGAAAGAGAGATATTCTTCAACTCAGGAAAAGGTCAACCAGTCAGCAAAGAAGAATTTTGTGGTTTCTCACAATGGCAAGTGCATACATAAATTTTTTTCTCTAATGCCAACACTTTCTTTTTATTTCCCATGGCTGCTAAAGGTATATTGTACCCCCCATGATAGAAATACAAGGTAGCCCTATCAGCCAGCTGTAGGAAACTTGATATGTCAAACAAATTGTTGTAATATGAATTCGCCCTACATATACATAAAATGAAAAAAACCAATTATTAAAATTGAAAATTTTGGAAGAAGTCAAAAACAAACCAAATATGAGGTTATGGTAATTCTACCATGTATGAGGTGTTGTGTGGTTCATGCATAGGTCTATTCACTAATTCTAAGATTTCTTCCCTACCCCTTAAAGTAAAAATGATTCATCTAGATAATAGTTTATGTTCTTCTATAAGATCTTCATCAGATCATATTTGGACGTTAGATCTTGTACCTATCCTACAAAGGGTTAAAATATTGAATAATCATTATTCTCATAAAATGTGATATTATTCTTCAGTTCTCTTCAAAGAATCAATATTAGATTTAGCGAAAAGTTTCAATTATTTAATCTTCATGATACGTCCTTCAAATAAGGCAAACATAAATAAGTGGTCAAATTCTGAGGATATATATCTGTAGCAACTCCGACTGAACTTTTTTTCTAAAAACAGATTTGTGATAAAGTTCAAGTACAAACCAAATGTTAGATGTTGATTGGTGTGAAAAATAAATTATAATGGAGAAGGAGTGGTATTTATATGTGCCCAAGGAAGGAAGAAGGATTGGAATAGAGTACGATGTGTGGAATCAATTTGAATCCCTACACCAAAATCTGTTGTCATAATTTTAACCCGAAATTTTTGATTGGTAAACGATTCATAGTAGTTACCATTTCATAGCTTCTAAAATGGAGGAGAATAGTTTTGAAATTGTCAAAGAATAAATTATTTTTAAAGGCTTTGTTCCTTGTTCCCATTTTTTTTTTTTATTTCAAAGGCGAACGTATCATCTTTACACTCATACAAACCAATATGGGATAAAAAAACCAGTGTAATATTCGGCATGGACTTTTATTGATAGACGAATCCTTCCCTGTTCCTATTTTTTTATAATTTCAAAGGCGAACGTATCATCTTTACACTCATAAAAACCAATATGGGATAGAAAAAACCAGTGTAATATTCGGCATGGACTTTTATTGATAGACGAATCCTATAAGACTAAAATAAATCAAAGGATCCTCTATATGAGATGCACAAATATGCTTTCTGAAAATAGCCAGGAATGTTCTTCTAAAATCCATAATTTGTCAGCGAGTATTTCCTTTAAAAATCAAGTATTTGATGTATTGAAAGAAATTCTAAATCGACTTAGAATTTTACGCTGATCAAGAATATATATACTTTGTTGGGTCTGATATGAGTATTTCGACGAGTTACAAACGGAATGGCAAAGTTAATATACCCTCCATAGTATGGTGGAGTGTATAAAAAAACAGTGATTATTTATACATATGAAAGAAAGTTGTTTTAGTTACTACATTTATAACTCAAGAACCGCAGGTCTGATTTTAACGATTCAGACAAATTCGGAATTGTCCCTTGGCGGAAAAGGATAAAATCCAAAAAAATCTCGTACAAATGAATGATTTTAAGTTTTTCTTTTTGACTTTTGAAATGTACAAAAGTAATGTTTTATTTTGTATGATTTTTGTTCATTTTGACTTACTATTTTCGAATGTATATTCGTAGTGTTTTTTTTTTTAATTCTAATATGAAGTGTATTTTTTTTTTTTTTGTTTTTGGTGGTATAAAGCGACAACGGACAAAAATGTTATTTATTTATTTATTTATTGGGTCGAACTATACTTAGAAGATACAAAATAAAGAATTATTTTCACCATATAAAATAAAGTTTTGGTAGTTACTGCGCTCATAACTCAAGAACGGCTTAGAGGATTGGACATCGCTAAATCGAATTAGAATTTTGCGATGCTCAAGTATATATATACTTTGTTGGTTCTGACATAAGTATTTAGAGGAGTTTCAAACGGAATGACAAGGTCCATAGTATGGTGGAGGGTATAAATAAATGAGTGTGCAATACGATGTTAAATGGCTATCTTTCATGTCTAAAATTGATATTTAGCTTTTAACTCCAGTCCTACATAGTGCTTCAGCTGGTATATGCGAACACATTTAAACAAACAACTAGTAAAGAAGCAGACAATAGTAAAACAACAGACAATTTTCTATCTCAGCCTGTAGTATCCATTTCGAACTTAAATACCAAATTTGAAACAATTCCGGTGAATAATGTCGCTAAAATCATCAAAATACCGAATATAGGGAGGTACCGTTGTATGGGGGCTATATGAAAACGTGGACCTACATGGCCCATTTAAGAGCTTAACCTGCCTACTGGCAAAATAAACATGTGTGCAAAATTTTAGCCTTCTATCTCAATTCGTTCGAGAGATAGCGTGATTACAACAGACAGACATACGAACAGACAGACAGACACGCAGACAGACAGACAGACGGACATGGCTAAATCGTCTTAGTATTTTACGCTGATCAAGAATATATATACTTTGTGGGGTCTAAGATCATTATTTCGATGAGTTACAATCGGAATGGCAAAATGAATATAACCACCATGGTATGGTGGAGGGTATAAAATGACCTACAAAGCGTTATGGGGCTCACTTCAAAAAGTGGACCTATTTCTTTCATATGACAATAATCCATCCAATGAAATCTCTAAATGCAAAATTCATTGGGATTGCAATCAGTGAAATACCTAATATAAATGGTGCAAAAATAGTAGAGCTAATTGGACATTTAGCACGAAACACACACACATTTTAACCATACTTTTCATACTTATTTCGGCAAATGTTGGTGATTTGAGAAGAAACCATCCTTGCAAAAACTGATTAGTATAACCACCATTTTTTCATTTCTTGGCCCTTATTTGGCATCATTGTTTTTAAGGTGGTAGAAATCCTCTTCTCATAAAATTTTAAATTTTTAGAGTAGGGTCCATCTTGGTCTTGTCCACATTCATCAATTGATGTGGCTTAAAATTTGTATTTAAGCTACCCTGTGATAGAGAACCATCTTAAAGGTAACTGTCAATTTATTTAAATATAGTCCCCACATTAAATGTACCCGCAAGTCCACTCTCCTAACCCATGTTTGGTTAGAAAAGAAAATTTTGTATTCTATTTAATTCGTAACCCTCAATATTGGTTAGGAACGTATATTTGGAATGTATGAAGTATACTCCGAAATTTCAAACTGGGACTCATCTAGTCGGAAATTGTGGCAGCAACATGAACAATTACGAATATTAGAAAGTAGCAGGGGACCAAACATTTGTTTAATCGTCATTGAATTATACTAAAATGAAAAAAAAATTGATTTTTTGGCGTCTTCAGAGCACAATTTAAATGACACAATGTAAAACAGTAATTATTTTTGACTATTCTGAAATTATTCTGCTCTCAATTATGAGGTGGACAAAACTAAATACCACGCAGCATATTTTTCTAAACGTTGAATATACAAATTCCAAATTACAGCAAACTTTAATGGAAATGTTGCTAAGCTCATTAAAATACCAAAAAAAGAGCTGAGTTTTCACATGGGGCTATTATAGACGTTCTATATCATAAAGGTTTTTAACACTCAAGGGAAAGCCTATGGCTGAAAATAAGATCAGGCTATTCAAAATATCTGAAACCGACGTTATGTGAACATCTATTATAATTTGCTATACATTTTTATTTCTATTTATAAATTACTATGAAGTCATTACTTATAACAAAAATTATTCAGCTTACATAAGTCAGATCTGTGATTTATTATGCTTTAAAAAATATGCAATAAAAACTAAAATTACGGGCCGGCAACGCGGACCGGGTCAACTAGTCTATGTATACATAAAAAAGTTGTGTTATGTTAGTTACTACGGTTATAACTTAAGAACCGCTGATCTGATTTTAAAGATTCAAACAAATTTGGAATTGTCTCTTGGCAGAAAAGGATAAAATCAAAAAAAAAAAAAAATCGCGTAAAAATGTGAAATTTGAACGTTTTCATTTTGACTTTTGAAATGTACAATAGTAATGTTTTATTTCGCATGATTTTTTTCATTTTGATTTACTATTTTCGAATGTACATTTGTAGTGTTTTTTTTTTTTTTTTTTTTTTTTGAATTCTAATTTGTGTGTGGTCTTTTGCTAAGTTAAAAGCGGCAACGGAAAAAACTGGTGGTTATAGATTTTATGTATTTGTTGGGTGAAACTATACGAATAAAATCATTTCAGAAGAGGAAAAGCAATGAACAAAAGAATCAATATTTAATTGTGTATGAACGGTTTTTTCAATTCGATAATGATAGATGATGTCGAAATAATTCAACGCGGTATTGGAATCGAATTTCAAAATTATAGTACATTCTATTGACAAACTTCGTAGGGACCTTTGAACAATTGCTGTAAAAAATAAGCGAACAAGTTGAAGATTTTTTTTAAATTTGTTTTTCTTTTTTAAAAAGAGCGCGCAATTCGATGTTACATGGCGGTTTTTACTACATCGTGCTTCAATTGGAAATTGCGAACAAATTTAAAGAAACAAAATTGACCGACAAAGCGTTATGGGCTCATTTCAAAAGGTGGACCTAGTTCTTTTATGTGACAATAATCCGTCCAATGAGAACTCATAATGCAAAACTCATTGGGACTGCAATCAGTGAAATACCGAATAAAAAGGGCGCAAAATAGTAGAGCGATTTGGACATTTAGTAAGAAAGGAATTTCTATCCTTGCAGAAATTCTTTCTAAACTTTCAAGATACCTTAAATCACTTTTGCAGGTTAAGATATGGGTCATAACCTCCGGATAAGGGTACTACCAAATTTCAAGTATATTTTACATTTTAACCATATTTTTAATACTAATTTCTGCAAATGTTGGTAATTTGCGAAGAAACCATCCGTGCAAAAAGCGATCACGGTTTGGTACCACCATACTATGATTTAAGCTATTTTCGGGGTCTTGGTCATTTTTATACCCTCCACCAAAAAAGGTATGGAGGGTATATTAAGTTGGTCATTCCGTTTGTAACTCATCGAAATAATCATTTTAGACCCAACAAAGTATATATATTCTTGATCAGCGTAAAATTCTAAGACGATTTAGCCCTGTCCGTCCGTCTGTCTGCAGGCAGGTCAAGTTCGAAGATGGGCTATATCGGTCTACGATATCGTATAGCCCCCATATAACGGTACCCCCGATATTCGGTATTTTGATTATGTTAGCCACATTTTTCAATGGAATTGTCTTAAAATCCACACAAGTGGTTCCTTGCGAGTAATTTACCCCCTGAGAGAGAATTGTCTATACAGGTCCACGATATCGTACATCCCCCATTTAACGGTACCCCCCGATATTCGGTATTTTGATGATTTTACCCACATTTTTCAACGGAATTGTCTGAAAATCCACACAGGGAGTTCCTTGTGGGTACTTTATACCTCGGCAGAGAATTGTCCATACAGGTCCACGATATCGTATATCCCCCATGTAACGGTACCCCCCGATATTCGGTATTTTGATGATTTTACCCACATTTTTCAACGGAATTGTCCCAAATTCCACATAAGGAGTTCCTTGTGGGTACTTTATACCTCGGCAGAGAATTATCTATATAGGTCCACAATATCGTATAGCCCCCATATAACGGTACCCCCCGATATTCGGTATTTTGATGATTTTAGCCACATTTTTCAACGGAATTGTCTGAAAAGCCACACAAAGAGTTCCTTGTGGGTACTTTATACCTCGGCAGAGAATTATCTATATAGGTCCACAATACCGTATAGCCCCCATGTAACGGTACCCCCGATATTCGGTATTTTGATGATTTTACCCACATTTTTCAACGGAATTGTCTGAAATTCCACAAAAGGAGTTCCTTGTGGGTACTTTATACCTCGGCAGAGAATTATCCATATAGGTCCACGATATCGTACAGCCCCCATGTAACGGTACCCCCGATATTCGGTATTTTGATGATTGTAGCCACATTTTTCAATGGAATTGTCTGAAATTCCACAAAAGGAGTCCCTTGTGGGCATTTTACCTCCTCAAAAAGAATTGTCTATATAGGTCCACGATATCGTATATCCCCCACATAACTGTAACCCCCGATATTCGGTATTTTGATGATGTTAGCCATGCTTTTCAATGGAATTGGCTTAAATTCAACACAAGCAGTTCCTTGTGAGTACTTCACCCCTTAGAGAGTATTGTCTATACAGGTCTACGATATCGTATATCCCCCATATAACGGTACCTCCCGATATTCGATATTTTATGATTTGTCCCACATTTTCCAATCGTATTGTCTGAAAATCCACACACGGAGTTCTTTGTGAGCACTTTATCCCTGAAACGGAATTCTCCACAATATCGTATATCCCCCATATAACGGTACTCCCCTATATTCGGTATTTTGATGATTTTAGCCACTTTTTCCAATGGAATTATCTGAAAATCCATACATAGAGTTCCTTGTGAGTACTTTACACGCAGACATAGATTTGTCTTTATAGGTCTACAATATCGTATATCCCCCATATATCGGCACCTTCCTATATTGGATATTTTAAAGATTTTAAAAGAATTTTTATTGGATCTCATTTTTTTGAAAATTTTTTAATTCGTTCGAAATGGTGGAGGGTATTCAAAGTTCGGCCCGGCCGAACTTACTGCTTTGTTACTTGTTTTTCATTTGGCATCATGGTTTCTAAGGGGATAATCGCATAAAATTTTCAATTTTCGGAGGAAGGCCCATCTTGATCTTGACAAAATTCATCAATTGATTTGAATAAAAAATCTATTTAGGCTACCCTAAGATAGAGAACCATCTTACAGATAATTGCCAACATAGGCATTTATTTAAGGATAGTCCCTACATTAGTGTACCACTTTTCCAACCAATGTGTGGTCAGAAAAGAAAATGTTGTATTCTATTGAATTTGTAAATATTGGTTGGTAACGTAGATTTGGGATGTACGTCTATATGAAATAAACCCCGAAATGTCAATCTGGGACTCATTCAGTCGGAAATTATGGCAGAAACATGAAAAGATACAAATATTAGAAAGTAGAACGGGACAGAACATTTGTCAATCGTCATTGAATTATACTATGGTGGAAAATATGGACTTTTTGTTGTCCCCAACGCACAACTTAAATGACAAAAAAATTAATTCCCATCGAACGGTAATGGGTGTAAAAGAGTAATTGTCTGTGACTATTCTGAAATCATTCTGTCCTCAATTATGAGGTGGACAAAACTAAATACCAGCAAACTTTAATGGAGAGCTGAGTTTTCACATGGGGCTATTATAGACGTTCTATATCATAAAGGTTTTTAACACTCAAGGCAAAGCCTATGGCTGAAAAATAAGATCAGGCTATTCAAAATATCTGAAACCGACGTTATGTGAACATCTATTATAATTTGCCATACATTTTTATTTCTATTTATAAATTACTATGAAGTCATTACTTATAACAAAAATTATTCAGCTTACATAAGTCAGATCTGTGATTTATTATGCTTTAAAAAACATGCAATAAAAACTAAAATTACGGGCTGGCAACGCGGACCGGTCAACTAGTCTATGTATACATAAAAAAGTTGTGTTATGTTAGTTACTACGCTTATAACTTAAGAACCGCTGATCTGATTTTAATGATTTAAACAAATTTGGAATTGTCTCTTGGCAGAAAAGGATAAAATAAAAAAAAAAAAAAAAAAATCGCGTAAAAATGTGAAATTTGAACGTTTTCATTTTGACTTTTGAAATGTACAATAGTAATGTTTTATTTCGCATGATTTTTTTCATTTTGATTTACTATTTTCGAATGTACATTTGTAGTGTTTTTTTTTTTTTTTTTGAATTCTAATTTATGTGTGGTCTTTTGCTAAGTTAAAAGCGGCAACGGGAAAAAACTGGTGGTTATAGATTTTATGTATTTGTTGGGTGAAACTATACGAATAAAATCATTTCAGAAGAGGAAAAGCAATGAACAAAAAAATCAATATTTAATTGTGTATGAACGGTTTTTTCAATTCGATAATGATAGATGATGTCGAAATTATTCAACGCGGTAACGCCAAAGTTAAAGAATAATTACTTTTTTCAAAATCGCTAACAAAAACGAGACTGCTTCTTTCCAAAAATTTTAAAATAGAATAAAAAAACCGAGAAAAAATTTTCATTGGAATCGAATTTCAAAATTATAGTACATTCTATTGACAAACTTCGTAGGGACCTTCGAACAATTGCTGTAAAAAAGCGAACAAGTTGAATTTCTTTTTTTCAATTTGTTTTTCTTTTTAAAAAAGAGCGCGCAATTCGATTTTACATGGCGATCTTTACTACATCGTGCTTCAGTTGGAAAATGCGAACAAATTTAAAGAAACAAAATTGACCGACAAAGCGTTATGGGCTCATTTCAAAAGGTGGACCTAGTTCTTTCATGTGACAATAATCCGTCCAATGAGAACTCATAATGCAAAACTCATTGGGACTGCAATCAGTGAAATATCGAATAAAAAGGGCGCAAAATAGTAGAGCGATTTGGGCGTTTAGTAAGAAAGGAATTTGGACAAAACTAAATACCAGACAGCATGCTTTTCTAAAAGATGGATATACAAATTCGAAACAACAGCTAATTTGAATGGAAAAATTTGCTAGGCTTTTTACCAAAAAAACACCAAAAACTTAGCTGACTTTTAACCCGGAGCTATTTATAGGTTTTTAACACTCAAATTAAAGCCTATGACTGAAAAATAAGATCAGCTTATTAAAAATATTTAAAACCGAACATCTATTATAATTTTGGCCATGAATATTTGTTTCTATTTAGAAAGCACTATGGAGTCAGTGATTTATTGTGCTTTAAAAAATAAACGTTGCAGACTAAAAATAAGAGCCGGCAACGCGGACCGGGCCAGCTAGTTTAGTATAAATAAAACAAAACAATATGACATTAACTACATTTGTCTTTTTTCTTCTTGTTTTGAAATATTTTCATACCGCTTGTCCATCTAATTTTTCGAACTAATTTTTTCTGTGTTTTTCAACGACATTTCCATATATTTAAGCGCAATGTTCCGCGTCTGTTTTGTAATTCATTACTTTATTAAGAGATACATATCATGGCATAATTACAGAAGGTAAAAAAAACTACCCCCTAAATATTTTTTCTTTTTGTGGCCTTATTCTGTCAAAATATACACACATTTTATGCGTGTGTACTGTTTTGAATAAAAAATACAATTACTTGAAATTATTTCAAATTTGTTTGCAAAATAAATGCAAATTTTCGACAAAATGGGTGACACATTGTACAATTTTGGGATAATATTATATTGTCCTACTATTTTACATTCAATCTTGTGGACAAATCTCGAAATTCCATTCTTGTTTCGCGGTTTTTTCCTATATAATTAAATTAAGAAAAAATAAAATTAAACAAATCCTACTGTTTCATATTTAAAGGTATATTTGACACTATAAGTACAGAGTTGCATTTTTCTAGATTCTCTGAAGTTGAGCAACCTTTCTTATTGAGCCATGGTAGTATATATAATATTTAGCATTTCTAGCATGTATCTACGTTTGTAATTGTTTCCTTGTGCTAGAATGTCCACATATTTAAAATTGTGAGTGTGTGCTTCTTGCTGGCAATATGTAGCAAGGACAGGTTTTGCTCTTTGTGTTCGGGTTTTAACTTTTGGTCCAATTAATGAAAGCTAAGACGCTTGTAATACACATACGCTTGTAAGTACACATGTCCTTTAAAATTGCGATCCTTTATAAATTCTACTCTAGTTTTTTTACCTACAATTTCTTTATCGACAATTTCTTTATCGACAATTTCTTATTATGTTTTTGTGATTAGTTGACAATGTTGTTGTTGGTTTAATAATGTTTATAAATGTAACTCTTATTACACTCAAATTAAAAGAAATGACATTGATAAATTAGTTGGAAATTTTCATGTTAAAAGAAACAGATGGAGAAGTTGTATCAAAGTATTTAAAAATAAGAAGAAACAAGTCTAATGTAATTATACTGTTTTGTTTTATTTACTTGTACTAAATATTAATTTTTTTTTTCAAGTAAACTAGTTGATAAGATAGTCGAAGTATCGGAAAAATAAATTAAAATATAAAAACAAATTCGTCTGGTGTTTTAACTCTGACCTCAACCAAAACGAAAATGCAGAAGAAAATACCTTGAACAAATTTCAACAACAACTATACAAATTAATAACACGGAAGGCACGCCGATAAAAACAAAAGTTACCAACAAAAGTTTATAATCATTTAAAACAAAAGCAAGTAAAAAAGCTGTAAGTTCGGCCGGGGCGAACATTGAATACCATCCACCATTTGAAACGAATTTGCAATTCTCAAAAATAATAAAATTCGTTAAAAATTCTTAAAAATAGCGAACGTAGCTATTATATTAGGGTCTATACGACGACATTAACCTACGTAGGTAACATTTGCCATAAGCCATTATAATATTCAAATGCGAAACTTAAAAAAAATCGGTTATAATGTCGATAAAATCAAAATACCGAATATCGGGGGGTACCGTTATATGGGGGCTATACGAAGACGTGCACCTTCAAAGGCAATTTTCTGTCGTAGGCTGTAGTATCAATTACGAACTTCAAATATCAAATTTGAAAAAATTCTGGTGAAAAATGTCCCTAAAATCATTAATATACCGAATATCGGGAGGTACCACTATATGGGGGCTTTACGAAGAGTTGGACCTGCACAGACAATTTTCTGTCTTAGGCTGTAGTATCCTTAACGAACTTTAAATACCAAATTTGAACCAATTCCGGTGAATAAATTCGCTAAAGTCATCAAAATACCGAATATCGGGAGGTACGGTTATATGGGGGCTATACGAAGACGTGGACCTGCACAGACAATTTTCTGTCTTAGGCTGCAGTATCCTTAACGAACTTTAAATACCAAATTTGAACCAATTCCGGTGAATAAATTCGCTAAAGTCATCAAAATACCGAATATCGAATATCAATCTACTTCAATTCGTTCGGGAGCTAGAGTGATTTCCACAGACGGACGGACATCACTAAATCGATATAGAATTTTATGCTGATCAAGAATATATATACTTTGTGGGGTCTAAAATCTGTATTAATATAACCTCCATACTATGGTGGAGGGTATAATAATATGACAAACCCTACAATTTCATGAAACAATAGTCAAGAAGTAACAGGCAACCAGCACGCCTAACATCAACATTCCTCATTAAGAGCAGCAGAAACATTAGCATGCCAACATTACATCACGGACCAGAGGACATAAAACTGCTCATAGAAAGTGAGAATATATTTTCCCACTCTCAAACCACAAAAAACCATGCACATCAACTAAATATACAACACAACAAGGTATGTTTGGTAACATAATAAATGGTAGCGAGAATAAATGGTATACCTCTGTTTGCGTAGCAATAAAAAGAAAAATAGAAAATAAAAACACAAAAAGATTTCTATTTCTATTTAAGTTGTCAACATTGGACATACTCTATGCTGAATTATTTTGCTTTCCTCTCGCGTTGAACATGGATGCAGAAGGGTGATGTTCTCGTTGCATTCTTTACACCTCTGCTCACTTGTACACTCTCTAAAGGAGTAGGATGCGACAAGCAGTTGGAGCAGATGTAGTGGGATAGCAACGTTCTGATCTTCTTTTCGAGGGACATGCCTCGGAATCTTCTGCATCTTCTTAATGGGTGAAGGTTGTGACATGGCGGGCACCCACGTGCTTTAAAAGTTGTATTTGTGTCAGAGCTCCGTCGCATGTGAGAAGTTTGTGTTACTCCCTTATGCGTCTCCACAGGTATTACACTTGGACCAATTTCTACATCTGACAGAGGGGCAGGTCCAGTGCTCCCGGCCTGGTTTGGCTCCTCTATTTTTTGGGACATGGGCGCTGGTGGTATCTCCTCCATGGGAGAGTCAGTTGCCGATCTATCTGCAATAGGACCTGGGGTAGATAAGGTCATTTCCAGGTTAGGATTTGGTGCCTCCTGAGATGGTTTCACGCTTAAGTCTTCTCTCTCTTCGTCGGACATAGGGATGAGATCCTCATAATCGGGAAGAGTAGCGGCCATCTTACCAATATTTTCCATTCTGTGAAAAGATAGAGACGCCGCGAAGTAAGAAAAATTAACAATTATATTCTAATTGGTCAGAATGACCAACTTGACTGCTGGTCGTCTTACATTTCCGTTTTCCGTTTTTACAGCGGCGACGCGGACGCGGCCGTCGGTACCGAGATAAACGTGAGTAACACGACCTAATTTCCACGCTGTGGGAGGTAATTGTTCGTGACGAATTATTACAATATCATCCGTTTGTATACTGCCATTTATATCGTTTATGGAGACTCTTAAGGTACTCTTCTTTCCACCGTAAGCAGAATTGCTGAGTAAGCGCTTTTAATTTACGATACCGGTTCACGATATGCAACGAAGATTCTTCTATTAAAAGGTTAAGGAGGAGCAAAGATCGGAGACCCTATAAGAAAATGACCTGGTGTTAATGCTACAGGATTTTCTGGACAATCATTCATTGGACATAAAGGTCTTGAATTCAAGCACGCTTCAATTCGAGCGAGTATCGTTGATAACACTTCGAAAGCATATTTAAAGTTGCTACCGTGTTTTCTAAAATGTGTCTTAAAACTTTTGACCGCAGCTTCCCAGAGCCCACCCATATGTGGTGCTCCTACTGGGATAAATTTCCATGAAAGCTCTTGGAAGCTATACTGTGAACAATCCCTGTCACGACTTTCACGAAGTATATTTTTAAACTCACGCTCTAATTCTCTGGAAGCGCCAACGAAATTGGTACTATTGTCAGCGGCTAAGGATGTTGCCGTCGACAAATCTGTGGTAGCTTCAAGATGTATTGGTTTCGTAGAAAAGCAAACGAATACACATACATAGCCCTTTCTGATTTTACAAGAACGCCCTGTAAAGGATTTTAGATCGAAAGGACCTGCGAAATCTATGCCTGTAGTGGCGAATGGTCTTGAAATGACTCTTCTCTCCGGAGGTAGAGATGCCATAAATTGTGAACACGACCTTTTTTTCTAAAATACATGGTTTACAATTTCTTATTACTTTACGAATCAACGAAGTTGCTCTGGGTATCCAATATTGCATGCGTAACATGGGTAAAAACAATTGAATGGAAGCCATATGTAAGTTTTGTCTTTCTGGGGCGGATGTCTTTCTGGGGCTTGACATTAAAATATAACATATCTAACTGAGCATTCCACCTAATGCCCAGGGGTTTAGAACTACTAGCTTCTACAAAATCAAGAAGTTTAGAATCAATCAAATGTTCAACGGGAAGGGGTTCCATTTCCGCAATTCGAATTTGGCGGAACCTAAGGCACTTATAAGTTGATCCCTATACCTATGTGCAGTCTTCAAATCGTGGTAACCCGCCAGCACGTCGTCAACGTACATGCACTTCCGTAGGATGTGTGCAGCTAGGGGGAAATCGGACTGAGTATCATCGGCCAACTGTAATAATGTCCGGATGGCTAAATAGGGGGCACAATTATCTCCAAAAGTTACAGTTTGCAGCTCATAATCTTGAATAGGTTTATTGGGGGAATTCCGAGATAAAATCCTTTGAAGGGAAGTATGAACTGGGCCTACCCGTATCTGACGATACATTTGGGTGATATCACAATTAAAAACATATTTATATAATATAAAACATATTTATATAATAATTTGTCCTAGATTGTCCAAGATCTGGATGGCCTATAAACTCTTGTTTAATGGGAAGAGATACTACGTATCTACCAGCGGAGTCCTTATATGTGGATCGTTTATAATTATCTTCACAATATTGGTCGGACGGAGACAATAAGTTGCACTTGGGCACTTCTTCTAGTTCCCAGAAACGACGAAGTGTTTCACTAAGGGAATAGGTTACGTTTGTGGAAAATTCCGTTAAATTACTTGAATTTATGTCACGAGTAGGGACTGGGCCTGTAATAACCCAGTCGAAAACAGTTCTTTTGGCGACAAGGAAACCTAAAATATTGGATTTTATTCCCGGAAGAAGTATGTTTGGGTATAAATTCACCCCTATTAACATCTCTACTGGACGACAGTCAAACAAATTTTTATCAGCCAAAAGTAGATTGGGCATATTTGAAGCAAGTTCCCTGCTGATAGAAAACGAAGAAAGATTGCCAGAGATGGTTGGAACTACTAAAGCTGTCATTTCTATGAGGAGAGTACTATCTATAGGAGATCCAATACATAAAGAACATAATTTTCGTGACATTATTGAAACATTACTCCTGAAACTGTAGCTTGTGTCGACATTGTGGCTATACCAAGACTCTGTTGTAACCTTTCTGAGACAAATGATGCTTCAGAAGCAGGATCTATAAGAGCACGAGCAGGGTACGTAACACCCTGATGAATAATATTGACTATTGCTGTGCCCAATAGAACCGACTTGTTTTGCGAGGTATGGAATACCTGCCTAGTTAAAGTATTAGACGTTTGACTTGATGACGTTGAAGGTATATTTGGATCAGAATTGGATTGATTGGAACGTGGAACATTAACCAATTGAGAAGACGATTGTGACGTAGTCGTAGAACTATTTATTTGCACTGTATCATGGTGAAGCAGGGTATGATGTCGTTTATGGCATTATGAGCAACTATGGGAACTGGTGCAATTCCAAATATCATGACCTCGAGATAGACAATTAATACAATGTTTGTGCCGCTTTGCAAGTGAATAGCGGCCTGCTGAAGTGCGCTTTCTAAATTCTGGGCGTACACGTAAATGATGTGTCTGCCTAGGACAGAATATACAGAACTTAACAGTGGTAGGTTGTAAAGGCTTGGATGGAGCAGCATTCGTAAAATGTGTCCTAACATTCTTTTTCTTTGATTTTTGAGTGGTATCTATTCCCTTTTTATCTTTAAGGCAGGTGGGCGTCTGAATTGTTTCTGTCAAAAAAATATCCAAGTTTTTCCAGGAAGACAACGCTGATTTATCTTTAATATCTTGTTCCCACAGCGTAACTGTATTTTTGGGAAGCCTTTGTAAACAAAGAAAAACTAATATTGGGTCCCAATTGTCAGTAGCAACATCATAAATTGACATAGAAGAGACACAATCATTGGTACCTCTTTGCAAACCTTTTAAACCTGCGGTAGTTTCGATATCAAGCACTGAAAGATCAAAAAGAGCCTTATGTTGGTTGTTAACTAAAATTCGAACATTATCATAGGTATCTTTTAATGATTTCCAGGCTAAGCTAAAACTTTTATGAGTAAGCGGGAATCTTTTCACAATTTCTCGGGCTTCACCACTAGTTTTCTTGAGAAAATGGCAGCGTGAGAGCGTTATTAATATATACCGCAGAAAAGAAATCTGTAAATGTTGGCCAAGTCAGAATGTCACCATCGAAGACATCGATATCACATGGAGGAAGGTTGATGCTATGTAGGAAACTATCATTCATCGAACCAGTGGAAACATCTGGAAGATTTACTGATTGATGCGAAACACCTGAGACAGAAATAGTTTCCTAGAAGTTTCTAGGAGAAGTTTCAGCTTTCGACGATGTCCGAAGCTGATCAACTTTCCTATTTATAGCCGATAACACCTTTACATAAGCTTTAAATGCGACATCGTACTTACTCTCAACCGATGTTAATTCTTCTGCAGAAGAAGAATCAGACGACTGAATTTCGTTCAAAAACTTTTCAAAAATATTTTTCACTTTACTCCAAGGCTCTTTTGCTTCAGCTTCTTGAATTTCTAAGAAATAAACGTCCAAATCTTCATCCAGAATGGAAGTGAAGTTGGCTTCGAATTTTACAAGAGCATCAGTGGCTCTGATGAAGAAATCGAGAGTAGTCAAAGGCATATTGAGGGTAAATTTATGTAAAAAATCTCAAAAAATCGAAAAACAAGTTAATTATCGTAGATAAAAACTCAAATGGCAAAAATAAGCTTTCAAATTTAAACAACCAAATGTTAATAAAATAAAACAAGTAAAAAAGCTGTAAGTTCGGCCGGGCCGAACTTTTAATACCCTCCACCATTTGGTACAAATTTGGCAATTTCCAAAATTAAAACCCGTTAAAAATTCTGTTAAAATCTTAAAAATACCGAATGCTTATACGACGACGTGGGCCTGCATAGGCAACTTTTGTCATAAATTATTACAATATTTAAATGCGAAACTTGAAGAAAAATCTGTTTATAATGTAGCTAAAATCGTCAAAATACCGAATATGGGGGGTACCGTTATATGGGGGCTATACGAAGACGTGGACCTGCACAGACAATTTTCTGGCATGGGCTGAAGTATCCATTACGAACTTCACATACGAAATCTGAAACAATCCCTGTAAATAATGTCGCTAAAATCATTAAAATACCGAATATCGGGGGGTACCGTTATATGGGGGCTATATGAAGACGTGGACCTACATGGCTCATTCTTTGACTTTGGATGAAGTATCCATTACGAACTTCAAATACCAAATTTGAAACGATTCCGGTAAACAATGTCGCTAAAATCATCAAAATACCGAATATCGGGGGTACCGTTATATGGGGGCTATATGAAGACGTGGACCTACATGGCTCATTTTTATACCCTCCACCATACTATGGAGGGTATATTAATTTTGTCATTCCGTTTGTAACTCCTCGAAATATTCATGTCAGACCCAACAAAGTATATATATTCTTGATCAGCGTAAAATTCTAAGACGATTTAGCCATGTCCGTCTGTCTGTCTGTGTGTCTGTCTGTCTGTCCGTCTGTCTGTCTGTCTGTTGTAATCACGCTATCTTTCGAACAAATTGAGATAGAAGGCTAAAATTTTGCACACATGTATTTTTTCCCAGTAGGCAGGTTAAGTTCGTAAATGGGCCATGTAGGTCCAAGTTATCATGTAGCCCCCATATAACGGTACCTCCCGATATTCGGTATTTTGATGATTTTAGCGACATTATTCACCGGAATTATTTCAAATTTGGCATTTGAAGTTTGTAATGGATGCTACAGCCTAAGACAGAAAATTATCTGTGCAGGTCCACGTCTTCCTGTAGCCCCCATATAACGGTACCCCCGATATTCGGTTTTTTGATGATTTTAGCGACATTGTTTACCGAAATCGTTTCAAATTTGGTATTTGAAGTTCGTAATGGATACTACATCCTAAATCAAAAAATGAGCCATGTAGGTCCACGTCTTCATATAGCCCCCATATAACGGTACCCCCGATATTCGGTATTTTGATGATTTTAGCGACATTGTTTACCGGAATCGTTTCAAATTTGGTATTTGAAGTTCGTAATGGATACTTCATCCAAAGTCAAAGAATGAGCCATGTAGGTCCACGTCTTCATATAGCCCCCATATAACGGTACCCCCCGATATTCGGTATTTTAATGATTTTAGCGACATTATTTACAGGGATTGTTTCAGATTTCGTATGTGAAGTTCGTAATGGATACCTCAGCCCATGCCAGAAAATTGTCTGTGCAGGTCCACGTCTTCGTATAGCCCCCATATAACGGTACCCCCCATATTCGGTATTTTGACGATTTTAGCTACATTATAAACAGATTTTTCTTCAAGTTTCGCATTTAAATATTGTAATAATTTATGACAAAAGTTGCCTATGCAGGCCCACGTCGTCGTATAAGCATTCGGTATTTTTAAGATTTTAACAGAATTTTTAACGGGTTTTAATTTTGGAAATTGCCAAATTTGTACCAAATGGTGGAGGGTATTAAAAGTTCGGCCCGGCCGAACTTACAGCTTTTTTACTTGTTTGATTTAGGATGTAGTATCCATTACGAACTTCAAATACCAAATTTGAAACGATTTCGGTAAACAATGTCGCTAAAATCATCAAAAAACCGAATATCGGGGGGTACCGTTATATGGGGGCTACAGGAAGACGTGGACCTGCACAGATAATTTTCTGTCTTAGGCTGTAGCATCCATTACAAACTTCAAATGCCAAATTTGAAATAATTCCGGTGAATAATGTCGCTAAAATCATCAAAATACCGAATATCGGGAGGTACCGTTATATGGGGGCTACATGATAACTTGGACCTACATGGCCCATTTACGAACTTAACCTGCCTACTGGGAAAAAATACATGTGTGCAAAATGTTAGCCTTCTATCTCAATTTGTTCGAAAGATAGCGTGATTACAACAGACAGACAGACAGACAGACGGACAGACAGACAGACAGACACACAGACAGACAGACGTACATGGCTAAATCGTCTTAGAATTTTACGCTGATCAAGCGTGACCACCATAGTATGGTGGAGGGTATAAAAAAAACAAATGAAAATGCGGAAAAAAACCAAAAATCAAAATATTTGTACCAAATTGCAAATGAAATAGAGATAAAAATCTTATAAAAGAACGAAATTGTTTTAATAGACCAACAAAGTTTTCTATTTGTGTGATGTATCGTAAATACAACATAGATTTTTTTATCAAAATGTAGCGAAAACTACTCAAAATTTGATAAAAAAAAAGTAAAAAAAAACGAATTTTTCAGTGTATTGAAAATACTAGAAATTTCTCTCAGTGTATACGTAATATATAAAGTTTTAATTATAACACCAACGTGTCCAAAAATATTAAAACTTTTTAATAGAGAAGAAATATTTTCTTAAAAAATTAAAAAGTACTCAAAAAATTTGTAATTTTTAATATTACCCGATGTAGTGTGCATGGACTGTAGGGTACACACGACCAACATTTTTCCAAAGTATTAAAAAAAATATCAAAATATATAAAAATCAATAAAATATCAAATTTTAAGATACATGTATAATAAAATATCTTTAATAATATATATGAAAATATATATTCACTACTAAGGTAGACCGATTGTAGGGTGCACGACGATTTTCTAACAATTTTTTATTCGCGTTTATATTAAAATAATATTTTATCGAAAATCGTACCAACAAATTTCCGATCAAAAATTTTACTTATGCCAACTTTTATAATACGCTATGGCAACCCTATTCGTGTGTTTAACTGGTGGTGAGCAGTGTTGCCGTTTTGGGCGTTTCCGTCCAAATTTGGGCGGAAAAAAGATAAATTTTGTGGTTTGGGCGGATTTTTTCCATATTGGGTACAAATTTCTTTTTCATTGTTTATTTTTACGTAATTTAGATTTTTTTATTTATAACTGAATTTTATATTTTTTATTGAGATGAATCGATTTTTATTTTATAGATTTTTGTTAAGTTTTTTAATAATATATAATACATTAGGCTATAGTCGTGCGGGGCCGACCATGTGATACCCTACAATACTACAATATGTTAGAAGCCCCCTCATGTCCAAATCCATTTTGGAAGATTTCGCTTTTGAAATTATGCACGTAGCACTCCAACATATTACCCTTAGCATTTTGACCAGGGACATTTTTCCAATATTTATGCACTCCGTCGTGCTGTTAGTTTTTGTGGTCCATTTTACGGCTAAGTATATTCCAATGGTCATCCAAATTGGCAGAATTCTTCCCTGTACTTAACTATCTTCTCAGGCGTGTCGATTGGCTTCAATTGTAAATAAATATTTTGCGATCATCTCCAAAAACAAGAGGCCCCTCTGTATCTCCAAATTTAGACTCATCTATATGATTTGCTTGTCTACGATATTTCAACAAAATCAGCATAAAAAACCCAGAAGTTCGCCTATTGTGTATCGCCTGTAAGTAATGTTGGTATTTTTTACACAAAAGTAGTGGTCCATTCTACGCGCTGTCCTAAGCTCTAACTTCATGCGAGATTTCGTGTCCTTAGGTTTATATTTGGGACCTTTATAACGGCTGCAAAATCAGGAACATTTTGAGTTGCTGGTCCATTTCAACCCCTAAATATATTGCGGACATTTTTGAAAACAAAAGGCTAAGCCTTTCTGAGCCTAACCCTACCTTTGTGAAAAATTTCGTGAGGATCGAACGACAATTGCAATCTATATATAAATAATAACCCTAACCTGTGTTGTAAAGTGAAAAAATATTACATTAAAATACTTCAATATTATAAGTCAATTTGAAAAAATCGCATGCGATAAAAAATATGAAAAAATAAAAAAAAATGTCATAAAATACTACAAAATCTATATGAACATCATTATTGGTATCTTTTTATGCTATTTTTAGTATTTATACTTTAATGCCACAAGGGCATTCTAAATTGACAAAATTTGTCAAAATCGCTCCAGCCATTTTGAAGATATAAGCATTCTAGCTGACATCCCCTTCCTTTGTATATATACATTGTTTATATTTAGCTATATATAACCGATATTTTTACTATCGGCATCTACTTAACGGTCAGAATTGACCTGTTCGTCTATTTGTGATTTCGCCGGCAGTAAAAATATTCCCGGATTAATGGAAAAATTGTCTTTTTTTATATCACAAATGCTACTAAACCACTAAATATTACCCGATGACCATCAACATTGGAAGGCTTCTGCCCAGCCCAAAGCTCTAGCCTCATGCTAACTTTCGCTTCGATTGGTCTATAATTGCGACCTTTAGAGTGATTACAAATTAACATGGACAGACGGACGGACGGACGTACATAGCTAGATCGACTCAGCTCGGCGAGATAGGAAGATCCACATATACTTTCGTGGTGTTACACAATTTTTGGCCCAATCAAAGTTATAATACACCCAACACATAGTGTTGTAGGGTATAAAAACCTGAATAATAATTAATGTATTTAATACATTGAATTCTTGTATTATGTTACTTTTTCAAATATATATATATATATATATATATATATATATATATATGTATATATATATATATATATATATATATATATATATATATATATATATATATATATATATATATATATATATATATATATATATATATATATATATATATATATATATATGTATATATATATATATAATATATATAAAAAAAACTTGAAGTAAAATAACAATCAAATTTTTATTTTCTCTAATGTATTTAATACATTGAATGTAATAAAACTTGAGTACCTTTTTTATGTATAGTGAACATTTTTCAATAAAATTTACTTGAATACAAACTACATATAAATTATTCAACTTTTTACAGTTTGGGTGGATATGGTCGATTTTGGGCGGTTTTTAGAAAAAATTTGGGCTGAAATAAAAATTTCAAACGGCAACACTGGTGGTGAGTGGGAACAGTGAGAATATCCAACATTAACAACAACAATAATGGTCACTGCTGTTAATACTGCTGTGTGGTTCGACGACTGCCTGTGTATTTATTGTTGTATTTTATTCTTTTTATGCTTTAGCCGTTTTTTCTTATGTTATTGAATCACTGTGTAGGCTTTTTTATTATGGAAAGAATATTAACAACCACCAAATTTGTTTTTAGGCACTTTTTCACTGTTCTCACTTGTAATTATTAGAATTTTTTTCTCTCTGGGAAAAAACCACCACCGTTTGCACATCGATTGAGTTTGAGACGATCGATAAAAAACAACAACAACGAGTGGGGCATTGTAAGACGACCGTAGGTTATTTTAATTTTTTGCAAATTATTTTGGTGCAAAAAACAAAAACGAAACACTCGCGATTTCACTCTTAAATAGAGATGCGTACCTTGATTTTTATTTGAAATTTTAAGATGAAAATGAGAGGATTTGTAGAGATGAGTTGAACTTCTATGGAAATGGAAGAAGAGATTTATTTGTTAATTGTCGTAAACAATTTCTTTATCCGGCTCGCTCAGGACCAAATGTTTGCGTAGCAATAAAAAGAAAAATAGAAAATAAAAACACAATAAGATTTCTAATTTAATTTGTTAACATTGACTTGGGTTTTATTTGTAGAAAATCTGTAATATTATTGTAAATAATATTTTTACCTTCGATATGCTATTGTAGTGGACGTAATCCAAAAACGAATTAAATTCTAATCGTTACAATGTAACGAGGAAAGCGTAGGTGTCGGAAAGTGGCGCTCAATGCTTTATTCGCTAGATAAGAATTTGACATTAGAACTTTGTGTTAACCGTAGTACAAAAAACGAATGTATGTAAATACAAAAACAATTAACTGGAATTATAAATTTAAGAACAATAATGAATCTTAATTGAACAATCTCTTATAAATGACACATAAGAAACACCACATTAGGAAAAAAGGAGATCGGCTTTTTGAAGAAAAGCTAAAAGCTAATCTAAAAAAGTATTTTCGACTTGCCCCTTTTTTCAATACGAAATATGTCATTTGTAAATAATCTGGGTGGATAATCAATCTATTTATTGTTTCGTCCTGGAGTTTTACCATTATTATGGCAGCAATAACTGGTGAAATGGATAAGCCCATTGGCATGTCTTTTAGTTGTTCGTATACCTTGTCCTTATATTTGAAATATCTAGCATCCGTAATACATGTTGACAAAATGCCAATGAAAATATCCATTAGTATATGTGTATGTTCTTTTATAATTGTTCAACTTTCTTTATTAGTACAATACGCCAAATTTATTGGTATTCTTAGAGACAAGGAAACCACGTTAAATGAAATTAAGATTTAATTGAACAATCTCTCATAAATGACACATAAGAAACACCACATTAGGAAAAAAAAAGATCGGCTTTTTGAAAAAAAGCTAAAAGCTAATCTAAAAAAGTATTTTCGACTTGCCCCTTTTTTAAATACGAAATATGTCATTTGTAAAGAATCTGGGTGTGATAATCAATCTATTTATTGTTTCGTCAAGGAGTTTTACCATTATTATGGCAGCAATAACTGGTGAAATGGATAAGCCCATTGGCATGTCTTAGTTGTTCGTATACCTTGTCCTTATATGTGAAATATCTAGCATCCGTAATACATGTTGACAAAATGCCAATGAAAATATCCATTAGTATATGTGTATGTTCCTTTATAATTGTCCAACTTTCTTTATTAGTACAATACGCCAAATTTATTGGTATTCTTAGAGACAAGGAAACCACGTTAAATGAAATTAAGATTTAATTGAACAATCTCTCATAAATGACACATAAGAAACACCACATTAGAAAAAAAAGAGATCGGCTTTTTGAAAAAAAGCTAAAAGCTAATCTAAAAAAGTATTTTCGGCTTGCCCCTTTTTTAAATACGAAATATGTCATTTGTAAAGAATCTGGGTGTGATAATCAATCTATTTATTGTTTCGTCAAGGAGTTTTACCATTATTATGGCAGCAATAACTGGTGAAATGGATAAGCCCATTGGCATGTCTTAGTTGTTCGTATACCTTGTCCTTTTATGTGAAATATCTAGCATCCGTAGTACATGTTGACAAAATGCCAATGAAAATATCCATTAGTATATGTGTATGTTCCTTTATAATTGTCCAACTTTCTTTATTAGTACAAGGAAACCACGTTAAATGAAATTAAGATTTCGTAATTTTCAATATTTGATGTCTATTGCATATTTTATGTTATCTATATAGCTCATAGTTCCGTGAATTTTTAAATGAACATATTTGACGCAGTGGTGTTTCCTCCTTATGGATTTTAGGAAATCATTATATTTTTGGTAGTATTAACGTTCTATTTATATTTTTATTATATTACGCGATTGTAGTAGTATTTACGAACTTTCAATGCCCTCCATCTTAGGGTAAAGGAAACATTTTTATATAAAAGTAAGACCGTTTGCACAATGCAGTTAAATTTATCAAAAAACCAGAAAGTGAGTGAGGCCGTTATATGGGGCCATAACAAAACGGGATCCTCTATAAGCAATTTTATATTTCAAGAATTGTCATCTATCAAATCTTCTAAAATAACAAATTTGAAACAATTATGTTGGTAAATGTGACTAGGATTATTAAAATACCGAATATTGGCGTGTTTAGTTATGTGTGCGCTATAGGAAAACGTAAAACTAAATTTTTAATGTTCTGCCACCGGGCTAGAACCCATTATGAACTGCAAATACCAATTTTTATCAAAATGTCGAATATCGGAAGGTACCGTTATATGGGGGGGAACATACAATGTTTCGCCACCGGAGCTATTACCTATAAATACAAATTTTTAGACAAATCCGCGAAAAAATTGGCAAATATCATCAAAAAAAGGGATATTGGAAGGTGCCGTTGTATGGGGTGTATGCCAAAACGTGGACCTATAATACAATTTTTTGCCACACGTACCTATAAGACCAAAAAATTCCAATTTTTAGACAAATCCACGAAAAATTTGGCAAAAATCATCAAAATACCGAATATCGGGATGTACCGTTATATGGCGGCTATACCAAAGCGTGGACCGATGTATCGCATTTTCAATACCAACCATCCTAGATAAGTACATATTGTTTTGCCATATTTTGAAGGTCTACGTCAAATAATGTGGCCTGTATCGTGATTTCAACAGACATACAGACAGACAGTCAAACATCGTTAAATCGACTTAGAATTTTATGTTGATTATGACTATGTACTTTATGGGGTCTACGAGGAATATTAGGGATGTTACAAACCGAATGACAAATTTTCCTATTAATATCGGCATTCAAACTGGTAGTTGTTAGTTACCCTCCTTTTCAAGGTGGAGGGTATAAAAATATGCAAACTGCCTATTTTGCGTACTGTACAAATGCAGTTATCAGGATATATTAAAGTTGTCAATATATGTCCAGTGCACTTGTTCTATGAATATGTGAAAGAATTGTTTGTAAAAAAGTTGGTTGCGCTCATTTGTAGCCTTAAAGCTCGGGAACGGCAAATTAGTGCAGCCAAAGTAGTTGTGGGAAAAAAATGCCATCACACAAAAAATAAAGATTTGCTGGTTGAACTTGAGTTGAACAGGGTCGGTTGTAGTGTTTAATTCTAATATGCTTAGTCGCAATAACATCGAAACAAATACTACTTTCCAAAGAACGACCCTTATTAGCCATCCATCTGGCCTTCCTTTTCACTGAATACTTTAGAAGAGATAACATTAAGTTAAGACGGGCCGAACTTTAAATGCGCTCCATCATTCGATAAATAAAACATTTTTATATAGAAGTATCAATCAACCGTGTTCCATTTTAAACTACAAATACCAGTAAGACCGTTTGGATAATGCAGTTAAACTTTAACAAGTAAAAAGCAGCTAAGTTCGGCCGGGACGAACTTTTAATACCCTCCACAATTTCGAAGGAAATTGAAACATTTCAAAAAAATTTCGAAAACTACCACTTAAATGAAAACCGTTATATGTGGACTATATGAAGACGTGGACCTGCATACGAATTTATTTGTTATAGGCTGTAGCGCCCATTACGAACTTCAAATACGAAATTTGTTACAATTACGGTGAATAATGTCGCAAAAATCATGAAAATTCGGATTATCGGGAGGTACCGTCATATGGAGGCTATACGAAAACGTGAACCCATTTACGAACTTAACCTGCCTACTGTAGACTATGCATGTATTTTAGCCTTATATCTCAATTCGTCCGAAAGCGTGATTACAACAGACAGACGGACATCGGAATTTTACGCTGATCCAGAATATATATACTTTGTAGGGTCTATTATGATTATTTCGAGGAATTTCAAACGGAATGACAAAGTTAATATGCCCTTCATAGAATGGTGGAGGGTATAAAAACAAGTAAAAAAGCTTTAACTTTGAAAACCGCTACCATTTGGAACGAAGTTTGCAATTTTCAAAAAAAAAATCGTTAAAAATTCTATTAAAATCTAAAAAATACGACAAGTAGCAGTCATATGAAGGTCTAAACGACGACGTGGCTTGCATAGGCAACAACATCTGTGAATAATGTAGGGAGGTACTATTGTATGGGGGCTATACCATACAATATATATGCAGCCTGAGGCTGCAGTATCCATTACGAACTTCAAATATCAAATTTGAAAAAATTCTGGTGAAAATGCCCCTAAAATCATTAATATACCGAATATCGGGAGCTTCCGTTACATGAGGGCTTTACGAAGAGGTGGACCTGCACAGACAATTTTCTGTTTTAGGCTGTAGTATCCTTTACGAACTTTAAATACCAAATTTGAAACAATTCCGGTGAATAATGTCGCTAAAATCATCAAAATACCGAATATCTGGCGGTTTAGTTATGTGTGCGCTATAGGAAAACGTTAAACTAAATTTTTAATGTTCTGCCACCGGGCTAGAACCCATTATGAACTGCAAATACCAATTTTTATCAAAATGTCGAATATCGGAAGGTACCGTTATATGGGGGTTATATCAAAACGTGTTCCTATACATACAATGTTTCGCCACCGGAGCTAGAACTCATTATTACCTACAAATACAATTTTTTAGACAAATCCGCTAAAAAATTGGCAAAAATCATCAAAATAAGGAATATTGGAAGGTGCCGTTGTATGGGGTGTATGCCAAAACGTGGACCTATAATACAATTTTTTGCCACACGTACCTATACCTATAAGACCAAAAAATTCCAATTTTTAGTCAAATCCACGAAAAATTTGGCATAAAAATCATATGGCGGCTATACCAAAGCCGATGTATCGCATTTTCAATACCAACCATCCTAGATAAGTACATATTGTTTTGCCATATTTTGAAGGTCTACGTCAAATAATGTGGCCTGTATCGTGATTTCAACAGACATACAGACAGACAGTCAAACATCGTTAAATCGACTTAGAATTTTATGTTGATTATGACTATGTACTTTATGGGGTCTACGAGGAATATTTAGGGGCGTTACAAACCGAATGGCAAATTTTCCTATTAATATCGGCATTCAAACTGGTAGTTGCAAGTATTAACAAGTAAAAAAAAAACATTAAGATCGGCCGGGCAGGAAACATTACAACCCATTATGACCTACAAATACCAATTTTTAGACAAATCCGCGAACAAAAATGTAGCAAAAATCATCAAAATACTGAATATCGGGAGGTACTGATATATGGAGGCTATACGAAAACGTGAACCCATTTACGAACTTAACTTGCCTACTGTAGACTATGCATGTATTTTAGCCTTATATCTCAAATCGTCCCAAAGCGTGATTACAACAGACAGACGGACATCTAAATTTTACGCTGATCCAGAATGTATATACTTTGTAGGGTCTATTATGATTATTTCGAGGAATTTCAAACGGAATGACAAAGTTAATATGCCCTTCATAGAATGGTGGAGGGTATAAAAACAAGTAAAAAACTGTAACTTTGAAAACCGCTACCATTTGGAACGAAGTTTGCAATTTTCAAAAAAAAAAAAAAAATAATCGTTAAAAATTCTATTAAAATCTAAAAAATACGAAATGTAGCAGTCATATGAAGGTCTAAACGACGACGTGGCCTGCATAGGCAACAACATTTGTGAATAATGTAGGGAGGTACTATTGTATGGGGGCTATACCAAAATGTGGACCGGCACAGACAATTTTCTGCCTGAGGCTGCAGTATCCATTACGAACTTCAAATATCAAATTTGAAAAAATTCTGGTGAAAATGCCCCTAAAATCATTAATATACCGAATATCGGGAGCTTCCGTTACATGAAGGCTTTACGAAGAGGACAATTTTCTGTTTTAGGCTGTAGTATCCTTTACGAACTTTAAATACCAAATTTGAAACAATTCCGGTGAATAATGTCGCTAAAATCATCAAAATACCGAATATCGGGAGGTAACGGGGGCTATACACAGACGTGGACCTGCACAGACAATCTCCTGTCATATGCTGTAATACGAACTTCAAATGTCAAATTAAAAAAAAAAAACTCTTGGGTAAATGTGACAAGAATTATCAAAATACCCATCAGTGGGTACCATTATATGCCTGACAACATAAAACTAGATATTCAATGTTCTGCCACTAGAGCGAAAACCCATTAACACTACTACTATATGTAATACCAATTTTTAAACGAATCCGTGGATAATGCGACAAAAATCATAAAAATACCAAATAACAGTACCTACCAGAACTATAACCCATTATGACCAACATAAACCAATTTTAGACAAATCCGTGTGAAAAAGTGGCAAAAATCATAAAAATACAGAATATCAGGAGGTACCGTTATATGGTGGCTATACCAAAACGTGGACCGATATATCTCATTTTCAATGCCAACCATTCTATACAATACAAATTTTTCTGCCAAATTATGAAGCTCTACGTCAAATAATGTGGGCTGTATCGTGATAAACAGATAAACAGACGGACATTGTTAAATCGAGTATATATACTTTATGGCGTCTACGACGAATATTTAGGGATGTTACAAACGGAATGACATAGTTAATACATCCTCCTTTTCCAGGTGGAGGGTATAATAAAGAATAAAATTATCGTTTAGACTTACAACATTATGGAGAATCGAATAAAATATATGTTATTTACTCTCTCCTTTATTCTTGAACAGTGTCGGTAAAAACTCATATCCACAACATTATATTGTCAATGGATGCAAACCGCGTAATGGTATGGTTCCTTGGTATGCCATCCGTTTTTTATACCCTCCACCATACTATGGAGGGTATATTAACTTTGTCATTCCGTTTGTAACTCCATGAAATACTCATGTCAGACCCAACAAAGTATATATATTCTTGATCAGCGTAAAATTCTAAGTCGATTTGGCCATGTCCGTCTGTCTGTCTGTTGTAATCACGCTATCTTTCGAACGAATTGATATAGAAGGCTAAAATTTTGCACACGTGCTTATTTTTCTTATTATTATTTAAGTTAGTAAATGGGCCATGTGGGACCACGTTTTCGTATAGCCCCCGTATATAAGTACCTCCCGATATTCGGTATTTTGCTGATTTTAGCGACATTATTCACCGGAATTGTTTCAACTTTGGTATTTGAAGTTCGAAATAAATACTACAGCCTATGACAGAAAATTATCTGTGCAGGTCCACGTCTTCCTATAGCCCTCATACAACGGTACCTCCCGATATTCGGTATTTTGATGATTTTAGCGACATTATTCACCGGAATTGTTTCAAATTTGGTATTTGAAGTTCGAAATGGACACTACAGCCTAAGACAGAAAATTGTTTGTGCAGGTCCACGTCTTCGTATGGCCTCCATATAACGGTACCTCCCGATATTCGGTATTTTGATGATTTTAGCGACATTATTCATCGGAATTGTTTCAAAATTTAGTATTTGAGATTCGTAATGGATACTACATCCTATGACAGAAAATTGTCTGTGCAGTTCCACGTCTTCGTGTAGCCCCCATATAACGGTTCCAAACTTCGGTATTTTGACGATTTTAGCGTCATTATTTAACGGAATTGTTTCAAATTACGTATTTAGAGTTCTGTGACAGAAAATTTTCTATGCAGGTACAGGTCTTCGTACAGGCCCTATATATCAGCACCCCCCTATATTCGGTAGGTACAATACCCACCGAAATTTTTTGAGATGTCGTATTTGACGTTCGTAATGGATGCTATAGCCTGTGACAGAAAATTGTCTATGCTGGTCCAGGTCTTCGCATAGCTCCTATATAACGGTACCTCCATATATACTATATTTTGATGATTTTAGCTACATTATTCACCGTTTATTTCAAGTTTCGAATTTGAATATGGTAATAGCTTATGACAAACAAGGCCTATGTAGGCTATATTCGGTATTTTTAAAATTTTAACAGAATTTTTTAATGACTTTATTTTTTGAAAATTTCCAAATTCGTTCCAAATGGTGGAGGGTATTCAAATTTCGGCCCGGCCGAACTTACTGCTTTTTAACTTGTTATATACTGTGAATCCATCTTATATTATATCACACATATTTTCTATAATTTCATAAAACGACTAACATGTAACATCATCAGCATTCTTGTAATAAAAAAATAACTGTTAAACGTCAGTTGCGCATAGAACATACATCGGAATTTAGTTTTGAATTATTATTACCAGTAAAAGGAGCATGTTTTGTAGTATTAACATTGGAACTCGGGAAAGTTATTCGATATCGATTCCTAACAGATGACGCACCAACAGTTTTTGCACGGTAAACTGCATAATTTCCATGTTCCATATCCTACATCGTAAATTCTACCAATAAGGGTTTTATTTTCTATAACCGAAATGTCAAAAATAGATGCAACTCGACCACATAATTGGCGGTCACCTTAAAATAACCACCAATACACAATTAACACCAAGGGCATCGGATTTCAATACCATTCATTCATTCATTCATTCAAAGGTGTTACAGCTGATTTTAAAATTGCGCTAAATCCAGCTGTAAAATGGGAAGTTAATCAAAACAAGGACTTTTCAAGATCTTTTTTAGAAGTTGTGTGAAGAAGTAGTTATAGCGTGATACGTTGTTTATCCAGTGAAAAGGTACTGACACAATTTACACAAAAGCCGAATATATTTGAACATCTACAGGAAGAAGAATTCGTGCTTAAATTAATTTATTTGTCGGAAATTTTCCAAGTTAACCTTTCCAAACTTAACCTGTTTCTGCAAGGTTCAAACGAATCCGACATTTTTGCAGTTCACGACAGAAATCGAGCGTTCATGAAAAAGGTAGTTTTATAGCAAAATTGGTCTAAGAATGGTAAATACGATTGTTTTGCAACACGCGAAACCCTAATAGCAGAAAACCAAGTGTAATCAAAAATTGACCAACTTTTTGCAACTGTCGCACATTTATCATTGTTAAGAAATAACTCTGACACTCAATGGCGAAAAGTTTGTAAAGTATGTGATATGTAACTCATTTCTGGGATAACTACGAAGAGCTCATTGATTTATCGGAAGATACATTACTGAAAAATACTTTCCATCGCAAACAATTCCGGCTCTCAGTTGCTGGAAAGTGGTCTTGCCTATTTGACGAAGCTATCAAAGTAATGCCGGATGCCCATGTAATGCCGGATCAATGGCTATGATCAATATAAAAACCGAAATAAATTGGATGTATCAAACATACTGGGGCTAAAAATTGCTAATGTTGAAATTAATACTATAACTATCATGAAAAAAATAGAAAGCAAATTAAAAGATGAAATTAGACGCTGTATTAATGAAACCCCACAGCATTTATGCAAAACGGTCATTGAAAATTTTATTGTCGAGATCGGTTCAGATTTGGATCAATTTAAATGATACACCAACGACATTATATTTGCATAACTTGCACTCTAAGCAATTATATTTGGTACGAGAGGTTACATACAACATCGTTGAAATCCATAAGATATAGCTTTTACGCATGATTTTCAACAGATTTAAAACTAAATCGATGTAAAATCATGATAATAATACTCAAATGTCCAATTAAATGTTGTTGCATATTCTACTAATGGTGTTGGGTATAATAAAGACTGCACAACCCGACTTTTGTCTTTCCTTACTAGATATTTTTTAATAATCAATATGTAAGAGAAACTTATTGAGGGTTACAACTTGTTTCCAACTTGTTTCCTTATAATTTTCAATAAAAGGATGAACTCTAAGAAAAGTTGAAGCAAAGATAATATATCCAAAAAATTGACAATACAAAACAATAAATTTCAAATCATACAAAATATTTTTTTATACCCTACATATTAAGTTCATCATTCCGTTTGTAATTCATTCATAGAAATATTAATTTTAGAGAGCTACTGCTTTCAATACCAATCATCCTAGACATAATACAAAGTATTGTGCAAAATTTTAAAGGGGACATCTTTAGTTCGAATTAGAATTTTATGCTGATCATGAATATATACGCTTTATGGGGTCTATGATGAATATTTAGAGATGTTACAAACGGAATGACAAATTTAATATACAATCTATTTCAAAATTAACAAAATATTGGTTATGGAAACACCAACATATCATAGCTTTTCGGAAATGGACGAGAGAGAAAAAGAAAGTTTAAAAATTCGGTTACTTTAATGGGCTGTAAAAAGATATATTCTGGAGTGAGTTGGGTAGGTTTAGTTGTGCAATGAACGAGGTGCAGTATTGTGCGTATTGTGCGGGTCTGTATCACATGCCGGGCAGACGTCACGCACATCTTCGTCAATTCGTTCCCAATACGAATTGAGACGACTACACCATCCTGAACGTAATTGCGCCAGAGCAACCCTGGTTTGTCTATGCAGCTGATGTTCTTCAATTGCAATGGGTGGACTCCGAGGACGGCATTCATCCTGTAATTGCTGATATCATCTGTAACTGCATGGGTATGAATGCCACTCAGAGCTTCTTGATCTAGAGGCTCTCTCTTACAGCGTTGGACCTTCCTCTCTAGATCGCTTAAGTTGATTTTGTGGCGCATATTTTCATTGTCCTCCCGTGGCAGTATGCGGCATCCGCGAGATCACTTCACATATGTCATTGACCACTGGGAACGACGCCATAATCGTACAATCATCCGTATACGTTAGGCATGTTCTGGTTCAATCCTCTTCTAATATGTGTGGAAATCGCGTGTAATGCTGTTGTGGTACTATGTTGTGGACTGAATCCGTGCTGAAGGTTGGCAACTGGATAGCTTCCTTTAATGTTGGGGAGGAGTAAAGCCTGGAGAGTATTAGCTACTGGCGACAAAAGCGAAATCGGACTGTACGATTCGTCTTTGCTGGCATCCTCCCCTGGTTCATTTTCCAAGCCTCGGGACCTCCCGGCCCATTTTCCGGTCTTTGGGAACGGGTGGTTAGCGACAGGTTGAGAACTTTTGTCAGGTACTCAACTCCCGGTGTATTCAGTTGTTTCAGCTTTACCATTGAGATTCCATCTGGGCCCAACGCTTTGGATGACATAGCGTTCCGGATGACATTTGCAACATCACCCATCGTAAACTGTGGTGGTTCCTTCTCGGCAGGAAGGGATCTGATACGACGTAGTTCTCTTCGCTTCGACCTGTCCCTTTCGGGTGCTTGAGAACGGTGCTCGTCACCGTTACGTCGTTAAAATTGACTGAGGTCATATCATCCTTTTTTCCAGGGTTCGAGAGCGACATAGCCGTTACCCACAGCTTAATCATAGCGCTGGTCCATGATCGGCGGGATATACATATTAAGCACCTTTACCTCGGCAGTTCCATACTTGACTGCTCAAGCAAAGTAGGTCTGTATTGAACAGAATGGTGTAAGAAGAACTCTAATCTTCCACTTCTGGTGCGACCCATCCTCAATACGTTGTAACCATAACAACGTTGTAGGCCGCAACTTTCATTCAGCTTGGTTTCCACTTCCACTACCACATCGTTTTTGCCTCGGAGTCCGTTGCAATTGAATTGCAAGAACGATGCACAATCCGGAGTTGGAACAGCAAAATGTGGCGTAAGATGCTGCGGTATTGGTTGCTGTACAGTTCTTAAAGTGCACCCATCCTCTATATCCATTACATCGCACCGAAACAGATCTGTGGTGAATGACGTTCTGATAAACCGAGCAGAGCCAAGGTCCGGGGTTTTCCTTAATCCCGGCACGTACCAATAAAATCCGGAGCAAGCATTTTGGGATATGCTGCTCCCGACGCAGAAAAATAAACAAACATGTGCATACTGGGTTGGCCACTGGCCGAAACAGGGATGTTGTTGTTTCGGATCATTCCGGTATCGTATAACCCGCTGCCGTGTGATTTTCACAGACTTGCGGATATTGCGAAATTGGCACAGAACCTAACGCTGGTCAAAAATATATACACTTTGGGGCCATATATGCTTATTTCGGGGATTTACAAACGAAATGACAAAATTGATATATTCTCCACAGTAAGGTACAGGGTACAAAGAATTGTAGTAATGACGATGACATTACTTGAATGGAAAAGCTTAGCTCGTTTACCTTTTTTATTTTCTTTTAAAAAAGAACCTTCAGATTTCAAAATTTAAAAAATAGTAAACGAACTGCCCAATTGCTTAAGTAGTAATTTAGTAAACAACTACAAGTGTAAGAAGTTCATATACTTTCTTCTTTTAATTTCAGGCTATTTATAAAATGGTTGGATCTGTAATGAAAATGCCGGAAGACGAAAGCACACCAGAAAAACGAACTGATAAAATATTTAGGCAAATGGATCGCAACAAGGATGGAAAATTAAGCTTAGAGGAATTCATAGAGGGTGCAAAAAGTGATCCATCAATTGTTCGTTTGTTACAATGTGATCCACAATCCCATTAACTCGTGTATGTTTATTTTTTAAGTAAGCAATAAATGTTCGGATTATTATAACAGCATTGTTATTCTTTATTTTCTATAAGGAATAACCTAAATGAATGACTAATATCTTAATAAATATATGAAACATTAAAATAAAATACATCTATATTTGTTGCAAAATTGTAAAAAAGATAAGGACTTTTAGCAGTTTACAATTCTACATTTCAGCAATGAGTTTGGTTATTAAAATATAAACAGGAGTGCGCGATAATTTTTTCCCGTAAAAATTACTCATTAACTTGTATTAAGCGAATTTTCTCTCACATGTACACAATTTTCAAAATGTTATCGAACAAAATTCGTTCGTTCGTGGAAAAAAATTTACTTTGTATGCGAATGCTGGCATGGCGAGAAAAATAGACAAGTAAAAAGTACCAATAGGTTGCATTGCAATAAAGTTTTGATTAAAAAAAGATTTATTTATTTATTTATTTTGACCGAACGTACCCACGCCTCATATTCCCACCCCTGCCGACAGAGGGGCAACCTGCCTCTACGTAGGGATCGCGTACACATCATGATCCGCACCATAATGGGATTTTAGTATTAAATTGAAAACCAGCTACAGAATTTAAATCATCAGCTAGTTTGTTAAATATTAAAACACGTATTTTAATTGTTTAAAAAAAAAAATTATTCTAGATTTTATAAACTACACTTAAACCAAATCTACATTACAGTACACAGAATTAAAGTCAACAAAGATATTACTAAGAGGTTCACCCATTGAACAATTCGTGCGGTATTTTCGGTATGTAATAATTGATAGTATCTACTAGATTTAAACGGAACATTAATTTTAATAGATGAGATTAGGAAATCTGAAGGTATATTACCATTTAATATTTTTAGGTGTAGGCAATTTAATTACTTTTAGCCAGTTAGTATAAAAACCAACAAAAACCTAAGGCAAATAGCAAAATTTGTTTTTGGATGGATTCTTTTTTATATGAGTATATTGCATATTGAGGATCCCGTACAACAGAACCGTATTCTAATTCAGGTCTAACAAGAGACATAAAAAACTGTTTTGTTGTGTATGGGTCAGAAAATTCTTTGGTTCACCGTTTTACAAAACATAAAACACCATTTGCTTTATTTATCATTGTTATTATATGTATATTAAAATCTAATTTTGGATCCATAAAAATACAAAGATCGGCAAATGAATTTACAGTTAATAATAAATGACCGTCGATATTACACGCAATGTTAGAGAAGATCTGAAGAAGCACATATGCTTACATTTTCTTAAATTTGAATACATAAATTTTAATCTGCGCCATTGAAGCTTATTATCACAACTATGGGGAATGAATACATAAAGATCATCTGCGTACATTAGCAATTTCGAATAATTTATGGAATTAGGTAAATCGTTGATAAATAAAAGAAAGGGAACAGGTCCAATGTTACCTCCTTGCGGAGCACCCGATGGAGCGTTGATCTATTTAAATAGATAGTGTAGATTGTGTCAGTCTGATTACGCTGAACAAATCCTTTTATCACTGTTGACGTAAATTGTATAACATTTTTACTGCAGTATTTAATTGTACGGACAATTTTGGAATGACACTTAATTTTGCAATTCCTCTATAATTTGTCACATTTGTAAGACTTCTAGACCTTTGTAAAGGTAATATACGATTTTTTCCAGAAAGTAGGCCAATGTTACCAAATTTAAGTGAATAATTAACCGATTTAGTTAATGTGTCTAAACAATTCTTAAGAATTGAGGATATGAATCTTTGATTTGACTGGATGTACTTTAATAGGCTGTGGCAAAAGAAATCTGCAAAACATTCTGCAATATCGGCGCCTGTGACAAGTTCCTTATTTTTACAAAACAATACCGAGAGCTTTAAGGAAACCTTTCGTTTTTGGTAAACGAAATCATAAAAAATTAGGATTGGATTTAAAATTACTTTTGATCTTGACGAGGTAAAGGTTATACAATCTACGAGACTCAAGTATATTTGGGCCTGGCAACAGGGTGTTAAGTTTGATTTTTTATATTTACGAAAAAGTTTATTTTTAGAACTTTTTAAACTTGATAACTCTGGTATTATATTTAAAAACGCTAAATCAAGAAATTTGCCGTGGGAATTTTTAACATTGTTTATTTGATGAAGATTTATGTCACAAGAACAATTTATAACTTTAAAAGTATACTGGGTACTGTTACTTTCGGTGTAGTGTAGTCTATTGTTAAGCCTGAAGTTTTATATTTAGGAAATAGCTTATTTTTTGAATTTTTTAAACTTGATGTGAAAAATTCCCGCGGCAGTATTCTTTATTTGTCGATTGTAAATATAACATCATTGTAAATATAACATCATTATATAAATTGGTTAATCTTGTGTTAAGACCGCTTATATTCTGATAGCATATTGGAAATTAATGAACTAAATTATCGGATCTCTCCAGAAATTTTTTGATGAATGTTCCAGCAGACACAACGATTTTGAAAGAAGATCTTCTTTTAGGAAATGAAGATCAGATTTTATAACATCTCAAAAAGTAATCTCGCTAAATTATTGAGTTTCTGGTGCAAGCCTTGCCGCAAATATCATTTTCATGACGGGAACCATAGATAATGGTATTTGGACAGGTAGAGTTTTGCCAGTAGCAGTCTCGGGAGATCATTAGAAAAGATAGTTACTGAATGTCATGAGTGGATTGTGAAGTTTTCTTAGGAAGCTCACTATCATACGACTGTTCACGCCCAGCCTCAGTTGTACGAGTGATATTAACTGAAACCGGCTGTGAAACAGTGTTCTCCACAGAAACTATGGCTTTGCGACTAGGCATTCCCTTAGTTGGTTCCTTTTTCTGACCAGAAAATGGCGGTGACGACACAAATTCATCTGGTTCTTGGTATTTCTCAGACAATGTAGACAAATTCTCATATCGGAGTGATAGTGAGGAAAAATCCTTTTTCATAGATGTCAAATCCGACTGCAAATCCCTTACAAAATTTTAAAAGTCTGCAGAGACATTTCTACATTCTGCATTTCTAGTGTTTGGAGGTCAGGACAACGACCAAATCTGTTGAGAATGTTCAGAGAGACTAGTGATTTCGGCTGCCCATAGTTCCTCAAACGTTGGTGATATTATAGAAGTAAAGGAAATGAAGATGATTTGCGAAGTAGGGTACTTATTTTCAAGGCTTGGAGGTTATTACTTACGACTGGAGTTGAAATCTGCTAGGAAAGTTACAGTGTTTAAGGGCCAAATTAATTTAAATTGCTATATAATGGGCCCTAAAAAGTTTGGTCTGGAAACTCTTTTGTGATTTTTATCTTCTAAACGAATACCATTCACATAGAAATTCCAACTCCAAGATTGGCTGTTGCACAGTGTAATTACTCACGACAGGCATAGCCCCAGCATAACGGTTAACACTGCAATATTGCATGTGAAAAAAGTACGAAAAAATAACACAATATATGTCACAATTTTTTTTATTCACATTCTAAATGGCGGATTTTTATACCCTATATTAACTTTGTCATTCCGTTTGTAACTCCATGAAATACTCATGTCAGACCCAACAAAGTATATATATTCTTGATCAGCGTAAAATTCTAAGACGATTTAGCCATGTCCGCCTGTCTGTCTGTCCGTCTGTCTGTTGTAATCACGCTATCTTTCGAATGAATTGAGATAGATGGCTAAAATTTTGCACACATGTTTAGTTTTCCAGTAGGCAGGTTAAGTTCGAAAATGGGCCATATAGGTCCACGTTTTCATATAGCCCCCATAGAACGGTACCTCCCGATTTTCGGTATTTTAATGATTTTAACGACATTATTCACCGGAATTGTTTCAAATTTGGTATTTAAAGTTCGAAATGGATACTACACCCTAAGACAGAAAATTGTCTGTGCAAGTCCACGTCTTCATATAGCCTCCATATAACGGTACCTCCCCATATTCGGTATTTTAATGAATTTAGCGACATTATTCACCGGAATTGTTTCAAATTTGGTATTTGAAGTTCGAATTGGATACTTCACCCTAAGACAGAAAATTGTCGGTGCAGGTCCACATCTTCGTATAGCCCCTATATAACGGTACCCCCCTATATTCGGTATTTTGATGATTTTTGCGACATTATTCACCGGAATTGTTTCAAATTTGGTATTTGAAGTTCGAATTGAATACTACACCCTAAGACAGAAAATTATCTATGCTGGTTGAGGTCTTCGTATAGGGCCCATATATCAGTACATCCCTATATTCGGTATTTTGACGATTTTAGGTACAATACCCACCGAAATTGTTTGAGGTGTCTATATATCTATATATATATATATATATATATATGGGCACAGATATGGCTTCAATACAAAGAAATGTAATAATGTTGAAGGTATTGTTTAAAGCCATTGTTCTGAGATTGCAGTTCCTAAAACATGTGTTGTCTTTGGCAAAGACCTCACCACACAATACTGCAGCCGATAAGTTCAAGAAAATACTACAACATTTTAATAACAGAATAAACCATCGATCAAACAACAATTTAAGAGGACCTCATCAACAGCTTTTGATATTTGCAGTACATTATTATTAAATGTTTATTACCCACATTCACGAATATTATTTGTATCTATATAAATAAGAACGTTATATTAGTTACTACGCTTATAACTCAAGAACGACTCACCTGATTTTCATAATTCACATCATTTCGAACTGGTCCCTTGGCATAAAGGGAAAAAGTCAAAAAAAAAAAACAAGTCAAAAAGTAGTAAGTTCGGCCGGACCGAACTTTGAATACCCTCCACCATTCGGAACGAATTTGGAAATTTTCAGAAAATAAAATCATTAAAACATTCTGTTAAAATTTTAAAAATACCAAATATAGGCATTATATTGAGGTGTATACGATGTAGGCCTACATAGGCATTGTTTCTCATAAGCTATTACCATATTCAAATTCGTAACTTGAAATAAACGGTGAATAATGTTGCTAAAATCATGAAAATATCGTATATAGGGAGGTACCGTTATATCAGAGCTGTACGAAGACCTGGACCTGCATAGACAATTTTCTGTCACAAGCTGTAGCATCCAATACGAACTTCAAATACCACACCTCAAACAATTTCGGTGGGTATTGTACCTAAAATCGTCAAAATACCGAATATAGGGATGTACTGATATGTGGGCGCTATACGAAGACCTCAACCAGCATAGATAATTTTCTGTCTTAGGGTGTAGTATTCAATTCGAACTTCAAATACCAAATTTGAAACAATTCCGGTGAATAATGTCGCAAAAATCATCAAAATACCGAATATAGGGGGGTACCGTTATATAGGGGCTATACGAAGATGTGGACCTGCACAGACAATTTTCTGTCTTAGGGTGAAGTATCCAATTCGAACTTCAAATACCAAATTTGAAACAATTCCGGTGAATAATGTCGCTAAATTCATTAAAATACCGAATATGTGGAGGTACCGTTATATGGAGGCTATATGAAGACGTGGACTTGCACAGACAATTTTCTGTCTTAGGGTGTAGTATCCATTTCGAACTTTAAATACCAAATTTGAAACAATTCCGGTGAATAATGTCGTTAAAATCATTAAAATACCGAAAATCGGGAGGTACCGTTCTGTGGGGGCTATATGAAAACGTGGACCTACATGGCCCATTTTCGAACTTAACCTGCCTACTGGAAAACTAAACATGTGTGCAAAATTTTAGCCATCTATCTTAATTCATTCGAAAGATAGCGTGATTACAACAGACAGACGGACAGACAGACGGACATGGCTAAATCGTCTTAGAATTTTACGCTGATCAAGAATATATATACTTTGTTGGGTCTGACATGAGTATTTCATGGAGTTACAAACGGAATGACAAAGTTAATATAGGGTATAAAAATCCGCCATTTAGAATGTGAATAAAAAACAAGTAAAAAAGCTGTAAGTTCGGCCGGGCCGAACTTTTAATACCCTCCACCATTTGGTACAAATTTGGCAATTTCCAAAATTAAAACCCGTTAAAAATTCTGTTAAAATCTTAAAAATACCGAATGCTTATACGACGACGTGGGCCTGCATAGGCAACTTTTGTCATAAATTATTACAATATTTAAATGCGAAACTTGAAGAAAAATCTGTTTATAATGTAGCTAAAATCGTCAAAATACCGAATATGGGGGGTACCGTTATATGGGGGCTATACGAAGACGTGGACCTGCACAGACAATTTTCTGGCATGGGCTGAAGTATCCATTACGAACTTCACATACGAAATCTGAAACAATCCCTGTAAATAATGTCGCTAAAATCATTAAAATACCGAATATCGGGGGGTACCGTTATATGGGGGCTATATGAAGACGTGGACCTACATGGCTCATTCTTTGACTTTGGATGAAGTATCCATTACGAACTTCAAATACCAAATTTGAAACGATTCCGGTAAACAATGTCGCTAAAATCATCAAAATACCGAATATCGGGGGTACCGTTATATGGGGGCTATATGAAGACGTGGACCTACATGGCTCATTTTTTGATTTAGGATGTAGTATCCATTACGAACTTCAAATACCAAATTTGAAACGATTCCGGTAAACAATGTCGCTAAAATCATCAAAAAACCGAATATCGGGGGGTACCGTTATATGGGGGCTACAGGAAGACGTGGACCTGCACAGATAATTTTCTGTCTTAGGCTGTAGCATCCATTACAAACTTCAAATGCCAAATTTGAAATAATTCCGGTGAATAATGTCGCTAAAATCATCAAAATACCGAATATCGGGAGGTACCGTTATATGGGGGCTACATGATAACTTGGACCTACATGGCCCATTTACGAACTTAACCTGCCTACTGGGAAAAAATACATGTGTGCAAAATTTTAGCCTTCTATCTCAATTTGTTCGAAAGATAGCGTGATTACAACAGACAGACAGACAGACAGACAGACGGACAGACAGACAGACACACAGACAGACAGACGGACATGGCTAAATCGTCTTAGAATTTTACGCTGATCAAGAATATATATACTTTGTTGGGTCTGACATGAATATTTCGAGGAGTTACAAACGGAATGACAAAATTAATATACCCTCCATAGTATGGTGGAGGGTATAAAAAATTGTGACATATATTGTGTTATTTTTTCGTACTTTTTTCACATGCAATATTGCAGTGTTAACCGTTATGCTGGGGCTATGCCTGTCGTGAGTAATTACACTGTGCAATAGCCAATCTTGGAGTTGGAATTTCTATGTGAATGGTATTCGTTTAGAAGATAAAAATCACAAAAGAGTTTCCAGACCAAACTTTTTAGGGCCCATTATATAGCAATTTAAATTAATTTGGCCCTTAAACACTGTAACTTTCCTAGCAGATTTCAACTCCAGTCGTAAGTAATAACCTCCAAGCCTTGAAAATAAGTACCCTACTTCGCAAATCATCTTCATTTCCTTTACTTCTATAATATTGTTACGAATATAACTTTAGATTTAAGTTAATTTAGATGAATTCCGTTAATTTAAGAATTTGAATTGTAACGTAAATTTCTACTACGCAGTTTATTTGAATAACTTCACAACAACAACTACTGTATAGATTTTTCTACATCCTTCCATTTCCTCTTTCATTTTCTATTTTGTTGCTGACGTACAATTCTTGTTAAACGTCATCATTGATGATCGCTTAATTCCTCTTTCTTTGTTACCCCCTCGCCTGTGTATGTGTTGTTGTTATTGTTCACTCAATGTAAGTTTGTATGTGTTGTTGTTATTGTTCACTCAATGTAAGTTTGTATGTGTTCGTTGCATTGGTAGATTGTTCGTAATCTAGGCGTTACCAGATCGTCTAGAAACTTCTGTAGCGACAGGCGAGGGAAAGGCAGTTAGTCAGTTGTGAATAAGATCGCGAATTGAAACCGTCGAGTAAAGTAAAGTGCAAAGTAAAGTTGTGTGAATAAAATCATTGTAATAATCGTAATCCGAAAGAACCCGCGTTTTATTTGGTACGAGCTGTATTGGGAAATAAAACAACGTCTACACGGGATTAAGTAAAATCCAAGAACGTAACAATTGGTGTCGGAAGTGAGATTACGATAATACTACGATGAAGTTTAAGGATCTACGAGTGGAAGACTTGAAGAAGGAACTTAATAAATTGGAATTGTCCTCTACTGGCAACAAGGCTGAACTACAAAAACGTCTGTTGGATGAGTTCGAGCGCCGTGGTATGAACATCGATACATATGAGTTTGACAGTAAGGATGAAGTGGATTTATCGGAAATGGGCGAATCCAACGGTGGGGAAGTCTCGTCAGTAGCTGCCAGGGGTGACGATTTCAGAGAAATGCTAGCCAAAATGTTTGAGGAAAATTTCAGAAGAGTCGAAGAAAATTCAAGAATAACGAACGAGAAACTCGAGTACATTGCAGAAGTTATTGGAAGGAGAATGGAAACCGTGGAGGTCCAAATTAAAGAGTTGGATAAGAAAGTGCAGTCGGTTGACGAGAAATTTCTGTCCCACGACCATAGGGATACAGATCTGGAGAAGAAAATTTCGGAACTGGAAATCAAAGGTGGTCCGGTGCGAGTTCCTGATAACACACTAAAAATCAAACCTCCTGTATTCGACGGCTCTACGTCATTCAATGTTTTCAAGTTACAGTTCGAGACAGTGGCTTCTAGAAATTCGTGGAACGACAGCGACAAAGCGGTTGCACTACTTCTGGCATTGAAGGGCAGTGCTGCTGATGTTATACAGAGTATTCCTGTCGCTTCTAGAAACAACTATGAAGATGTTATTGCTGCACTGGAACGTAAGTACGGTGGCGAACATAAACGAAACATCTACCTTATGGAATTAAGGGGAAGAGTACAGAGGGCAAACGAGACGTTACAAGACTTTGCAGCTGAGGTGGAACGTTTGGTGCTAATGACGTATCCAGGAGAGGATCACCCATTGCTGGACCGTATGAAAATCGAAACCTTTGTGAATGGCATACGTGACCCTGAGATTAAGTATGCAACATATGCGTCACCAAAAGCATCATTTTCCGAAACTGTGTCGTTTGCCCTTGCCCAAGAGACGGCAAGAATAGTTGTTAAGCCCCAGACCCACAAGATTCGCCAACTGGAGACCGAAGGTTGCGAACCCAAAGAAGTGCAGTCTCTTCCAACGAAAGATGGTAGAAGAATGGCCCAACAGTCCACCAATGAGTCACAGTTAAACTAAATCGAGCCAGTCCAGCGGGGCATGAACTGGCTCCCATCGGCGATGGCCCCACAATCTCCATAGCAATAGTACAACAGGAAAGTCACAACCTAACAACAACTGGGTACATCAATGGTGATAAGCGAGTTCTGACGTTAGATACTGGCGCATCAAAGTCCATCGTAAGATCAGATCTGGTAAAGGGAAAAATAACGCAACTTAATGGAGTCAGACTGCGCACAGCAACGGGGGAGCTCGCGGCAGTACACGGCAAGATTACCCTGAGACTAACTATTGCCAATAAATCGGAGAATTACGAGTTTATAGTTGCCGATATCGTAGACGAAGTGATAATAGGCGCAGATTTTATGATTGCCTTTGGTATCAATCTGGATATGAAAGAACGTGTGATGACCTGGTCTAACGTCGAAATTCCGTTAAACGTGGGCTACGATGAAAGTACACCCATTAGACGTCTGACCACGGACCATCCAGAGATAATACCGCCCTGTGCCGAAGCAATAATATGGGTACCAATGAATGGAGATTGTGGAGCCGAGAAGTTGTGGGTGGTGGAACCAGCAGAAAACAGAAACAGTAACATCCTAATAGCGAATGCCCTGGTGAAAAGCAACAAGGACGGATTAATTCCTGTTAGAGTTTTGAACCTGTCAAACAAGCAAGAGCAAATTTGCCAATTTTCCGATGTTGGACAATGCACACCAGCTGAAGCTGTAGTTAATTTGGAAACTAGCACCGAAAAGCCAGCTGCCATGGAGAAGAAGCACCTCGACGGCTACATAAAAGAGTGGACACACCAATTATCACCTTCCGAGAGGAACAAGGCTAAGCAGCTATTATGGAAATATGCCTCTACCTTTGCGTTGACAAAAGAGCACCAAGGAAGAACATCAGTGGTGAAGCATGAAATCAATACAGCAGACGCGAGACCCATTAAACAGCCTCCAAGAAGTGTTCCCCTGGCAAAAAGAGACGAGGTTCAGAAGCTGATAAGTGAAATGGAAAAGAGTGGTGTAATAGAACCATCGTCAAGTCCATGGTGCTCCCCAATGGTCTTGGTCAAGAAGAAAGACGGAAGCACCCGATTTTGTGTGGACTACAGAAAGTTGAATGATGTCACCAAGAAAGACAGCTATCCGCTCCCAAGAATCGACGACACATTTGACACATTAGCCGTGACGTCATGGTTCTCCACCCTCGACCTGCAGAGTGGGTACTGGCAAGTAGAGATCGCCGAGAAAGATAAGGAGAAAACAGCGTTTGGCGTAAATGGGGGTCTCTGGCAGTTCAATGTCATGCCATTCGGACTCTGCAACGCCCCGGCTATATTTGAAAGGCTGATGGAGCGTGTGTTAAAAGGGCTGCAGTGGAAGTCGTGCCTCATATACCTGGATGACATCATAGTCATGGGACGCAACTTCGACGAACACATCAAGAACTTAAAGGATGTTCTACAGCAGCTTTCGTCTTCAGGCCTCAAGCTGAACCCAAAGAAGTGCAGTCTCTTCCAACGAGAGGTGAAGTTCCTGGGGCACCACGTGACGCCGGAGGGCATATCGACGGATAAGGAGAAAATTCAAGCCGTCAGAGATTGGCCGCAGCCCCGAAATCTCCATGAGCTGCGAAGCTTTCTGGGTCTCTGCACATACTACCGTCGATTTGTCCAAAATTTTGCCAACATCGCCGCCTGTCTACACCGTTTGACGCAAAAAGGCCAGAGGTTTCAGTGGGGCAACGACCAGGAGGAGGCATTCAGAAAGCTCAAAGACATGCTATGCAGAGCCCCCATTTTGGCATACCCTATACCTGGCGGCAAGTTTGTCCTGGACACAGACGCAAGTGCGTGCGGCATCGGTGGCGTCCTTTCCCAGGAAATCGACGGACAGGAAAAAGTCATCGGGTACTACAGCCGGACATTGTCGAAACCTGAGAGGAATTACTGTGTGACGAGGAGAGAGCTGCTTGCTGTCCTTGAGTGCGTTAAACACTTCCACAAATACCTATATGGCCAGCATTTCCTGCTGAGGACCGACCACGCTGCTCTCCAATGGTTGCTGCAGTTTAAGAATCCGGAAGGTCAACTAGCCCGTTGGATCGAGAGGCTCCAGAGTTATGACTTCAGAATCGAGCACAGAAAAGGCGGAAAACACGGTAATGCTGATGCCCTGTCTCGTCGGCCATGCAAAGTAGAATGCAAGCACTGCTCAAAGGCTGAGAATAAAGAGAATATCGTTGATGTCCGGCTATTGCAATTTGAGTCGGGTGAAGATTGGTCGACGGAACAACGAAGAGATCCCATTCTGGGCAAAGTAATTTCGGCCATAGAAACGGGCAAACGACCTAGTCGCAAAGAAATTACCTCCGAAAGCCCTCTTTTAAAATCCTATTGGGCCCAGTGGGACAATCTACTTATAATAGATGGTTGCCTATATCGCAAATGGGAAAGTGAGGACGGTAAATCTCACCGGAACTTGATCGTCGTCCCAGACTCCAAAATAAGAGATGTCTTGTCGGAGTTTCACGATGGGCCAAGTGGAGGACATCTTGGCATAGCAAAAACCGCTGAAAAGGTAAAGCAGAGATTCTACTGGGTCGGCTGCCGACTGGATCGCCAATTGTGAAAGGTGCATAAGAGCTAAAGGTCCAACACGGAAGAGTCGAGGCTACATGCAGCAGTATAATTCAGGAGCCCCTTTTGAAAGAATCGCAATGGATGTAGCTGGACCGTTCCCAACAAGCGACTCTGGGAACCGGTATGTCTTAGTGGTCATGGATTACTTCAGTAAATGGCCAGAGGTTTATGCTATCCCAAATCAAGAAGCCAGGACAATTGTGGATGTGTTCAGCAGAAATTGGATTTGTCGCTATGGTGTTCCATCTGAGGTTCATTCCGATCAAGGGAGGAATTTTGAATCAGCGATCTTCAAGGAAATGTGTGACTCCTACGGAATCAAGAAAACCAGAACGACGCCCCTACATCCACAATCAGATGGCATGGTGGAAAGATTCAATCGCACCCTGGAAGAACATCTACGGAAAGTGGTGGACAGTGGCCAACGAGACTGGGATGAGCATATTCCCAAGTTTTTACTGGCTTATAGATCGGCCATTCATGATTCCACATCCCGGACCCCAGCCAAAGTTCTGTTCGGAAATGAATTAAAGCTACCTGGCGATTTGATATTCGGTGCTACCCCAAACGACGATGTGAACCAAGATGAAGACAGTCAAAACTCTTTTAGTAAAGTCCACGATGCAGTCCGACATCGAATAAAAATGGTTAGCAACCGCATGAAGGCAAGGTACGATCGAGCGGCAAATACCGATGGGTTTCAAGAAGGGCAACTGGTACTATTGTTCAACCCACAACGAAAGAAAGGACTATGCCCCAAATTACAAACGCACTGGGAAGGACCCTACAAGATTGTCACGAAAATAAATGACGTCGTTTATCGCATCCAGAGGAGCGACAGTCCCAGGTCTAAGATGAAAGTTGTTCATTTGGAGCGGCTGACCCCCTACGGAACGGGAACTGTGCCTATTCGGGACGAACAGGCTTAAGCGGGGGGCAATGTTACGAATATAACTTTAGATTTAAGTTAATTTAGATGAATTCCGTTAATTTAAGAATTTGAATTGTAACGTAAATTTCTACTACGCAGTTTATTTGAATAACTTCACAACAACAACTACTGTATAGATTTTTCTACATCCTTCCATTTCCTCTTTCATTTTCTATTTTGTTGCTGACGTACAATTCTTGTTAAACGTCATCATTGATGATCGCTTAATTCCTCTTTCTTTGTTACCCCCTCGCCTGTGTATGTGTTGTTGTTATTGTTCACTCAATGTAAGTTTGTATGTGTTCGTTGCATTGGTAGATTGTTCGTAATCTAGGCGTTACCAGATCGTCTAGAGACTTCTGTAGCGACAGGCGAGGCTTATATAAATAGGGGAAATGGAAAGGCAGTTAGTCAGTTGTGAATAAGATCGCGAATTGAAACCGTCGAGTAAAGTAAAGTGCAAAGTAAAGTTGTGTGAATAAAATCATTGTAATAATCGTAATCCGAAAGAACCCGCGTTTTATTTGGTACGAGCTGTATTGGGAAATAAAACAACGTCTACACGGGATTAAGTAAAATCCAAGAACGTAACAATATCACCAACGTTTGAGGAACTATGGGCAGCCGAAATCACTAGTCTCTCTGAACATTCTCAACAGATTTGGTCGTTGTCCTGACCTCCAAACACTAGAAATGTAGAATGTAGAAATGTCTCTGCAGACTTTTAAAATTTTGTAAGGGATTTGCAGTCGGATTTGACATCTATGAAAAAGGATTTTTCCTCACTATCACTCCGATATGAGAATTTGTCTACATTGTCTGAGAAATACCAAGAACCAGATGAATTTGTGTCGTCACCGCCATTTTCTGGTCAGAAAAAGGAACCAACTAAGGGAATGCCTAGTCGCAAAGCCATAGTTTCTGTGGAGAACACTGTTTCACAGCCGGTTTCAGTTAATATCATGTATTTGTATGAATGTGTTCACATCTTCCAGCTGATGAACAATGTAGGTCGTGGAGTTAAAAGCTAGATGCCAATTTTAGAAAAAAAAAAAAAAACAAAAAACTGAAAACTTCATCATAGTATCTCAAATTGAAAAAAAAGCGCCAAACAAAAAAAAAAAAAAAAAAATATATATATATATATATATATATATATATATATATATATATATATATATATATGTATATATATATATTTGTTATATATATATATTGTATTTGTTATATATATATATATATATATATTGTTCACATCTTCCAGCTTATGCACAATGTAGGTCCTGGAGGTAAAAGCTAGATGTCAATTTTAGAAAAAAACAAAAAAATGAACACTTCATCAAATTTTTTCTTTTTTCTAAAATTGACATCTAGCTTTTACCTCCAGGACCTACATTGTGCATAAGCTGGAAGATGTGAACAAATATATATATATATATATATATATATATATATATATATATATATATATATATATATATATATATATATATATTTTTTTTTTTTTTTGTTTGGCGCATTTTTTTCAATTTGAGATACTATGATGAAGTTTTCAGTTTTTTGTTTTTTTTTTTTTCTAAAATTGGCATCTAGCTTTTAACTCCACGACCTACATTGTTCATCAGCTGGAAGATGTGAACACATTCATACAAATACATGAAAATAAACCGTCCAATGAGAACTCAAAATGCAGAATTCATTCGGATTGTAATCAGAGAAATGGTGAATATACATATAGTGCGCAAATTAGTAGAGCAATTGGACATTTAGTAGGCAAGGGATTTCTATCCTTTCAAAAATTCTTCCTAAACTTTCTAGATATCTCAAATCACTTTTGCAGGTCATGGATAGGAGGGTATATTAATTTTGTCATTCCGTTTGTAATATCCCTAAATATTCGTAGTAGACCCTATAATGTATATATATATATATTAATAGTCAGCATAAAATTCTAAGACGATTAAACGATGTTCGTCGGTCTGTCTGACGGTCCGTCTGTCGGTTGAAATAGTCCCCATATAACGGTACATCCCGATATTCGATATTTTAATGATTTTTGCCACACTTTTTCATTGATTTGTCACAAAATTGGTATTTGTTGGTCATAATGGGTTCTAGCTCCGTTGGCAAACTTTGCATGTATAGGTCCACGCTTTGGTATAGCACCCATATAACGGTACCTCCCGATATTCGGTATTTTGAAGATTTTTGCCACATTTTTTCATGGATTTGTCTAAAAATTGGTATTTATTGGTAATAATGGGTTCTAGCTCCGGTGGCGAAACTTTGCATGTATAGGTCCACGTTTTGGTATAGCCCCCATATAACGGTACCTCCCGATATTCGGTTTTTTAAGACTTTTACCACATTTTTGCATGGATTTGAATATTGGTATTTGTGGGTCATAATGTTTCCTAGTTCGTGCGCCGAAACATTGTATGTATAAGTCCACGCTTTGGTATAGCCCCCATATAACGGTACCTCCATATATTCGGTATTTTGATAATTTTTGCCACATTTTTCACGGATTAGTCTGAATATTGGTATTTGTGGGTCATAGTGGGTCCTAGTTCGTGCGTCGAAACATTGTATGTATAGGTCCACGCTTTGGTATATCCCCCATATAACGGTACCTCTCGATATGCGGTATTTTGAAGATTTATGCCACATTTCCCCACGAATATGTCTAAAAATTGTTATTTGTGGTGGAGGGTATTAAAAATTCGTCCCGGCCGAACTTAATGTTTTTTACTTGTTTATACTAATTTCGGCAAATGTTGGTAATTTGAGAAGAAAACATCCGTGCAAAAAATAATCACTTTTTTTCATATGATTTAATCTTTTTTGGGGTCTGGGTCACTTTCTCATGTTTCTTTTTGGCCCTTATTTTGCATATTTATTTCTAAGGGTGTAACAAATCTCTTCTCATATAAAATTGTATTTAGGCTACTCTCGGGTAGAGAACCATCTTACAGATAATTCCCCATATAGGCATTTATTTAAGTATAGTCCCCACGTGTCCCCAAGTCCACTTTCACATCCAATGTGTGGTCAGAAAAGAAGTTTTTGTATTCCATTGAATTTGTAGCCCCCAAGAGAATGTTGATTGGGAACGTAGATTTGGGATGTACGCCTATATGAAATAAATTCCGAAATGTCAAAGTGGGACTCATTCAGTAGGAAATTGTGGCAGAAACATGAAAAAATAGGAATATTAGAAAGTGGCACGGGACCAAACATTTGTTTAGTCGTCTTTGAATTATACTATAATGAAAAATATGAGATTTACAACGCAGGGTGTAAAGAGTAATTATTTTTGACTATTCTGAAATCATTCTGCCCTCATTTATGAGCTGGACAAAACTAAATACCACGCAGCACGTTATAAATTTTGGAAATACAAATTACAGCTAATTTGAATGGAAAATGTTGCTAAACTCTTTACAATACTAACAATCGATATTCTATATTATATAGGTTTTTAACACTCAAATAAAAGCCAATGGATAAAAAATAAGATCTGGCTATTCAAAATATCTAAAACCGATGGTAGGTTAACGTCTATTCTTAATCCGAGATGGTGAATCCGGCCCTGGATCAAATATTAATGCGCCGAAATTGCGCACCGATAAAGGTGGAGAAAAATAATCGGA